>NW_028250946.1:0-143634 GCF_964263255.1 Lissotriton vulgaris | reverse complement strand
GCCGTTTATCGCTCGAACATTTAAATGCCTCCAAATGGTACTTAATTTAACTTCCCGCGGGTGAAGAAACCCTTTTTGAGGAAACTCAGAGTGAGTAAATTGGCCATTATTCATGCATTTGCCCCTGGAAGCATGAAAATCACTTTAAACATGCTAATTTTAGCTCTAACACTGATGATCCACCTACAAATGTGAACTGACGTTCAAAAATAAAACATTTGAAAACGGACCATTTTCCACATTTCTGAAGCATGACGTAATGGGGGTGTTATCTCTTTTGTCGAAAATCAGCCGTTTTTGCTCGAACATTAAATGCCTCCAAATGGTATTTAATTAACTTCCCGGGCCCCTGGAAGCATGAAAATCACTTTAAACATGCTAATTTTAGCTCTAACACTGATGATCCACCTACAATGTGAACTGACGTTCAAAATAAAACATTTGAAAACGGACCATTTTCCACATTTCTGAAGCATGACGTAATGGGGGGGTGTTATCTCTTTTGTCGAAAATCAGCCGTTTTTGCTCGAACATTAAATGCCTCCAAATGGTATTAATTACTTCCCGAGCCCTGGAAGCATGAAAATCACTTTAAACATGCTAATTTAGCTCTAACACTGATGATCCACCTACAAATGTGAACTGACGTTCAAAAATAAAACATTTGAAAACGGACCATTTTCCACATTTCTGAAAGCATGACGTAATGGGGGGTGTTATCTCTTTTGTCGAAAATCAGCCGTTTTTGCTCGAACATTAAATGCCTCCAAATGGTATTTAATTAACTTCCCGGGCCCCTGGAAGCATGAAAATCACTTTAAACATGCTAATTTTAGCTCTAACACTGATGATCCACCTACAAATGTGAACTGACGTTCAAAAATAAAACATTTGAAAACTGACCATTTTCCACATTTCTGAAGCATGACGTAATGGGGGGGGTGTTATCTCTTTTGTCGAAAATCAGCCGTTTTTGCTCGAACATTAAATGCCTCCAAATGGTATTTAATTAACTTCCCGGGGTGAAGAAACCCTTTTTGAGAACTCAGAGTGAGTAAATTGGCCATTTTCATGCACTTTTAACCATTCCATAAATCTTGTGTTTTGGGCCCCTGGAAGCATGAAAATCACTTTAAACATGCTAATTTTAGCTCTAACACTGATGATCCACCTACAAATGTGAACTGACGTTCAAAAATAAAACATTTGAAAACGGACCATTTTCCACATTTCTGAAGCATGACGTAATGGGGGGGTGTTATCTCTTTTGTCGAAAATCAGCCGTTTTTGCTCGAACATTAAATGCCTCCAAATGGTATTTAATTAACTTCCCAGAGCCCCTGGAAGCATGAAAATCACTTTAAACATGCTAATTTTAGCTCTAACACTGATGATCCACCTACAAATGTGAACTGACGTTCAAAAATAAAACATTTTGAAAACGGACCATTTTCCACATTTCTGAAGCATGACGTAATGGGGGGGTGTTATCTCTTTTGTCGAAAATCAGCCGTTTTTGCTCGAACATTAAATGCCTCCAAATGGTATTTAATTAACTTCCCGGGGTGAAGAAACCCTTTTTGAGAACTCAGAGTGAGTAAATTGGCCATTTTCATGCACTTTTAACCATTCCATAAATCTTGTGTTTTGGGCCCCTGGAAGCATGAAAATCACTTTAAACATGCTAATTTTAGCTCTAACACTGATGATCCACCTACAAATGTGAACTGACGTTCAAAAATAAAACATTTGAAAACGGACCATTTTCCACATTTCTGAAGCATGACGTAATGGGGGGGTGTTATCTCTTTTGTCGAAAATCAGCCGTTTGTGCTCGAACATTAAATGCCTCCAAATGGTATTTATTTCACTTCCCGAGCCCTGGAAGCATGAAAATCACTTTAAACATGCTAATTTTAGCTCTAACACTGATGATCCACCTACAAATGTGAACTGACGTTCAAAAATAAAACATTTGAAAACGGACCATTTTCCACATTTCTGAAGCATGACGTAATGGGGGGGTGTTATCTCTTTTGTCGAAAATCAGCCGTTTTTGCTCGAACATTAAATGCTCCAAATGGTATTTAATTTAACTTCCCGGGGTGAAGAAACCCTTTTTGAGAACTCAGGGTGAGTAAATTGGCCATTTTCATGCACTTTTAACCATTCCATAATCTTGTGTTTTGAGGCCCCTGGAAGCATGAAAATCACTTTAAACATGCTAATTTTAGCTCTAACACTGATGATCCACCTACAAATGTGAACTGACGTTCAAAAATAAAACATTTGAAAACGACCATTTTTCCCATTTCTGAAGCATGACGTAATGGGGGGGTGTTATCTCTTTTGTCGAAAATCAGCCGTTTTTGCTCGAACATTAAATGCCTCCAAATGGTATTTAATTAACTTCCGGGGTGAAGAAACCCTTTTTGAGAACTCAGAGTGAGTAAATTGGCCATTTTCATGCACTTTTAACATTCCATAAATCTTGTGTTTTGGGCCCCTGGAAGCATGAAAATCACTTTAAACATGCTAATTTTAGCTCCTAACACTGATGATCCACCTACAAATGTGAACTGACGTTCAAAAAATAAAACATTTGAAAACGGACCATTTTCCACATTTCTGAAGCATGACGTAATGGGGGGGTGTTATCTCTTTTGTCGAAAATCAGCCGTTTTTGCTCGAACATTAAATGCCTCCAAATGGTATTTAATTAACTTCCCAAGCCCTGGAAGCATGAAAATCACTTTAACATGCTAATTTTAGCTCTAACACTGATGATCCACCTACAAATGTGAACTGACGTTCAAAAAATAAAACATTTGAAAACGGACCATTTTCCACATTTCTGAAGCATGACGTAATGGGGGGGTGTTATCTCTTTTGTCGAAATCAGCCGTTTTGCTCGAACATTAAATGCTCCAAATGGTATTTAATTAACTTCCCGGGGTGAAGAAACCCTTTTTGAGAACTCAGAGTGAGTAAATTGGCCATTTCATGCACTTTTAACCATTCCATAAATCTTGTGTTTTGGGCCCCTGGAAGCATGAAAATCACTTTAAACATGCTAATTTTAGCTCTAACACTGATGATCCACCTACAAATGTGAACTGACGTTCAAAAATAAAACATTTGAAAACGGACCATTTTCCACATTTCTGAAGCATGACGTAATGGGGGGTGTTATCTCTTTTGTCGAAAATCAGCGTTTTTGCTCGAACATTAAATGCCTCCAAATGGTATTTATTTCACTTCCCGGGCCCCTGGAAGCATGAAAATCACTTTAAACATGCTAATTTTAGCTCTAACACTGATGATCCACCTACAATGTGAACTGACGTTCAAAAATAAAACATTTGAAAAACGGACCATTTTCCACATTTCTGAAGCATGACGTAATGGGGGGTGTATCTCTTTTGTCGAAAATCAGCCGTTTTTGCTCGAACATTAAATGCCTCCAAATGGTATTTAATTAACTTCCCAGAGCCCTGGAAGCATGAAAATCACTTTAAACATGCTAATTTTAGCTCTAACACTGATGATCCACCTACAAATGTGAACTGACGTTCAAAAATTAAAACATTTGAAAACGGACCATTTTCCACATTTCTGAAGCATGACGTAATGGGGGGGTGTTATCTCTTTTGTCGAAAATCAGCCGTTTTTGCTCGAACATTAAATGCCTCCAAATGGTATTTATTTAACTTCCCGGGGTGAAGAAAACCCTTTTTGAGAACTCAGAGTGAGTAAATTGGCCATTTTCATGCACTTTTAACCATTCCATAAATCTTGTGTTTTGGGCCCCTGGAAGCATGAAAATCACTTTAAACATGCTAATTTTAGCTCTAACACTGATGATCCACCTACAAATGTGAACTGACGTTCAAAAATAAAACATTTGAAAAACGGACCATTTTCCACATTTCTGAAGCATGACGTAATGGGGGGGTGTTATCTCTTTTGTCGAAAATCAGCCGTTTTGCTCGAACATTAAATGCCTCCAAATGGTATTTAATTAACTTCCCGAGCCCCTGGAAGCATGAAATCACTTTAAACATGCTAATTTTAGCTCTAACACTGATGATCCACCTACAAATGTGAACTGACTGTTCAAAAATAAAACATTTGAAAACGGACCATTTTCCACATTTCTGAAGCATGACGTAATGGGGGGTGTTATCTCTTTTGTCGAAAATCAGCCGTTTTTGCTCGAACATTAAATGCCTCCAAATGGTATTTAATTAAACTTCCCGGGGTGAAGAAACCCTTTTTGAGAACTCAGAGTGAGTAAATTGGCCATTTTCATGCACTTTTTAACCATTCCATAAATCTTGTGTTTTGGGCCCCTGGAAGCATGAAAATCACTTTAAACATGCTAATTTTAGCTCTAACACTGATGATCCACCTACAAATGTGAACTGACGTTCAAAAATAAAACATTTGAAAACGGACCATTTTCCACATTTCTGGAAGCATGACGTAATGGGGGGGTGTTTCTCTTTTGTCGAAAATCAGCCGTTTTTGCTCGAACATTAAATGCCTCCAAATGGTATTTATTTCACTTCCCGGAGCCCCTGGAAGCATGAAAATCCCTTTAAACATGCTAATTTTAGCTCTAACACTGATGATCACCTACAAATGTGAACTGACGTTCAAAATAAAACATTGAAAACGGACCATTTTCCACATTTCTGAAGCATGACGTAATGGGGGGGTGTTATCTCTTTGTCGAAAATCAGCCGTTTTTGCTCGAACATTAAATGCCTCCAAATGGTATTTAATTAACTTCCCGGGTGAAGAAACCCTTTTTGAGAACTCAGAGTGAGTAAATTGGCCATTTCATGCACTTTTAACCATTCCATAAATCTTGTGTTTTGGGCCCCTGGAAGCATGAAAATCACTTTAAACATGCTAATTTTAGCTCTAACACTGATGATCCACCTACAAATGTGAACTGACGTTCAAAAATAAAACATTTGAAAACTGACCATTTTCCACATTTCTGAAGCATGACGTAATGGGGGGGTGTTATCTCTTTTGTCGAAAATCAGCCGTTTTTGCTCGAACATTAAATGCCTCCAAATGGTATTTAATTAACTTCCCGGGGTGAAGAACCCTTTTTGAGAACTCAGAGTGAGTAAATGGCCATTTTCATGCACTTTTAACCATTCCATAAATCTTGTGTTTTGGGCCCCTGGAAGCATGAAAATCACTTTAAACATGCTAATTTTAGCTCTAACACTGATGATCCACCTACAAATGTGAACTGACGTTCAAAAATAAAACATTTGAAAACGGACCATTTTCCCACATTTCTGAAGCATGACGTAATGGGGGGGTGTTATCTTTTTGTCGAAAATCAGGCCGTTTTTGCTCGAACATTAAATGCCTCCAAATGGTATTTAATTAACTTCCCGAAGCCCCTGGAAGCATGAAAATCACTTTAAACATGCTAATTTTAGCTCTAACACTGATGATCCACCTACAAATGTGAACTGACGTTCAAAAATAAAACATTTGAAAACGGACCATTTTCCACATTTCTGAAGCATGACGTAATGGGGGGTGTTATCTCTTTTGTCGAAAATCAGCCGTTTTTGCTCGAACATTAAATGCCTCCAAATGGTATTTAATTAACTTCCCGGGGTGAAGAAACCCTTTTTGAGAACTCAGAGTGAGTAAATTGGCCATTTTCATGCACTTTAACCATTCCATAAATCTTGTGTTTTGGGCCCCTGGGAAGCATGAAAATCACTTTAAACATGCTAATTTTAGCTCTAACACTGATGATCCACCTACAAATGTGAACTGACGTTCAAAAATAAAACATTTGAAAACTGGACCATTTTCCACATTTCTGAAGCATGACGTAATGGGGGGGTGTTATCTCTTTTGTCGAAAATCAGCCGTTTTTGCTCGAACATTAAATGCCTCCAAATGGTATTTAATTAACTTCCCGGGGCCCCTGGAAGCATGAAAATCACTTTAAACATGCTAATTTTAGCTCTAACACTGATGATCCACCTACAAATGTGAACTGACGTTCAAAAATAAAACATTTGAAAACGGACCATTTTCCACATTTCTGAAGCATGACGTAATGGGGGGGTGTTATCTCTTTTGTCGAAAATCAGCCGTTTTTGCTCGAACATTAAATGCCTCCAAATGGTATTTAATTAACTTCCCGAGCCCCTGGAAGCATGAAAATCACTTTTAAACATGCTAATTTTAGCTCTAACACTGATGATCCACCTACAAATGTGAACTGACGTTCAAAAATAAAACATTTGAAAACGGACCATTTTCCACATTTCTGAAGCATGACGTAATGGGGGGTGTTATCTCTTTTGTCGAAAATCAGCCGTTTTTGCTCGAACATTAAATGCCTCCAAATGGTATTTAATTAACTTCCCGGGGTGAAGAAACCCTTTTTGAGAACTCAGAGTGAGTAAATTGGCCATTTTCATGCCTTTTAACCATTCCATAAATCTTGTGTTTTGGGCCCCTGGAAGCATGAAAATCACTTTAAACATGCTAATTTTAGCTCTAACACTGATGATCCACCTACAAATGTGAACTGACGTTCAAAAATAAAACATTTGAAAACGGACCATTTTCCACATTTCTGAAGCATGACGTAATGGGGGGTGTTATCTCTTTTGTCGAAAATCAGCCGTTTTGCTCGAACATTAAATGCCTCCAAATGGTATTTAATTAACTTCCCGAGCCCCTGGAAGCATGAAAATCACTTTAAACATGCTAATTTTAGCTCTAACACTGATGATCCACCTACAAATGTGAACTGACGTTCAAAAATAAAACATTTGAAAACGGACCATTTTCCACATTTCTGAAGCATGACGTAATGGGGGGTGTTATCTCTTTTGTCGAAAATCAGCCGTTTTTGCTCGAACATTAAATGCCTCCAAATGGTATTTATTTAACTTCCCGAGCCCCTGGAAGCATGAAAATCACTTTAAACATGCTAATTTTAGCTCTAACACTGATGATCCACCTACAAATGTGAACTGACGTTCAAAAATAAAACATTTGAAAACGGACCATTTTCCACATTTCTGAAGCATGACGTAATGGGGGGGTGTTATCTCTTTTGTCGAAAATCAGCCGTTTTTGCTCGAACATTAAATGCCTCCAAATGGTATTTAATTAACTTCCCGGGGTGAAGAAACCTTTTTGAGAACTCAGAGTGAGTAAATTGGCCATTTTCATGCACTTTTAACCATTCCATAAATCTTGTGTTTTGGGCCCCTGGAAGCATGAAAATCACTTTAAACATGCTAATTTTAGCTCTAACACTGATGATCCACCTACAAATGTGAACTGACGTTCAAAAATAAAACATTTGAAAACGGACCATTTTCCACATTTTCTGAAGCATGACGTAATGGGGGGGTGTTATCTCTTTTGTCGAAAATCAGCCGTTTTTGCTCGAACATTAAATGCCTCCAAATGGTATTTAATTAACTTCCCGAGCCCCTGGAAGCATGAAAATCACTTTAAACATGCTAATTTTAGCTCTAACACTGATGATCCACCTACAAATGTGAACTGACGTTCAAAAATAAAACATTTGAAAACGGACCATTTTCCACATTTCTGAAGCATGACGTAATGGGGGGGTGTTATCTCTTTTGTCGAAAATCAGCCGTTTTTGCTCGAACATTAAATGCCTCCAAATGGTATTTAATTAACTTCCCGGGGTGAAGAAACCTTTTTGAGAACTCAGAGTGAGTAAATTGGCCATTTTCATGCACTTTTAACCATTCCATAAATCTTGTGTTTTGGGCCCCTGGAAGCATGAAAATCACTTTAAACATGCTAATTTTAGCTCTAACACTGATGATCCACCTACAAATGTGAACTGACGTTCAAAAAATAAAACATTTGAAAACGGACCATTTTCCACATTTCTGAAGCATGACGTAATGGGGGGGTGTTATCTCTTTTGTCGAAAATCAGCCGTTTTTGCTCGAACATTAAATGCCTCCAAATGGTATTTAATTCAACTTCCCGAGCCCCTGGAAGCATGAAAATCACTTTAAACATGCTAATTTTAGCTCTAACACTGATGATCCACCTACAAATGTGAACTGACGTTCAAAAATAAAACATTTGAAAACGGACCATTTTCCACATTTCTGAAGCATGACGTATGGGGGGTGTTATCTCTTTTGTCGAAAATCAGCCGTTTTTGCTCGAACATTAAATGCCTCCAAATGGTATTAATTAACTTCCCGGGGTGAAGAAACCCTTTTTGAGAACTCAGAGTGAGTAAATTGGCCATTTTCATGCACTTTTAACCATTCCATAAATCTTGTGTTTTTGGGCCCCTGGAAGCATGAAAATCACTTTAAACATGCTAATTTTAGCTCTAACACTGATGATCCACCTACAAATGTGAACTGACGTTCAAAAATAAAACATTTGAAAACGGACCATTTTCCACATTTCTGAAGCATGACGTAATGGGGGGTGTTATCTCTTTTGTCGAAAATCAGCCGTTTTTGCTCGAACATTAAATGCCTCCAAATGGTAATTTATTTCACTTCCCGAGCCCCTGGAAGCATGAAAATCACTTTAAACATGCTAATTTTAGCTCTAACACTGATGATCCACCTACAAATGTGAACTGGACGTTCAAAAATAAAACATTTGAAAACGGACCATTTTCCACATTTCTGAAGCATGACGTAATGGGGGGGTGTTATCTCTTTTGTCGAAAATCAGCCGTTTTTGCTCGAACATTAAATGCCTCCAAATGGTATTTAATTAACTTCCCGAGCCCCTGGAAGCATGAAAATCACTTTAAACATGCTAATTTTAGCTCTAACACTGATGATCCACCTACAAATGTGAACTGACGTTCAAAAATAAAACATTTGAAAACGGACCATTTTCCACATTTCTGAAGCATGACGTAATGGGGGGGTGTTATCTCTTTTGTCGAAAATCAGCCGTTTTTGCTCGAACATTAAATGCCTCCAAATGGTATTTATTTCACTTCCCGAGCCCCTGGAAGCATGAAAATCACTTTAAACATGCTAATTTTAGCTCTAACACTGATGATCCACCTACAAATGTGAACTGACGTTCAAAAATAAAACATTTGAAAACGGACCATTTTCCACATTTCTGAAGCATGACGTAATGGGGGGTGTTATCTCTTTTGTCGAAAATCAGCCGTTTTTGCTCGAACATTAAATGCCTCCAAATGGTATTTAATTAACTTCCCGAGCCCCTGGAAGCATGAAAATCACTTTAAACATGCTAATTTAGCTCTAACACTGATGATCCACCTACAAATGTGAACTGACGTTCAAAAATAAAACATTTGAAAACGGACCATTTTCACATTTCTGAAGCATGACGTAATGGGGGGTGTTATCTCTTTTGTCGAAAATCAGCCGTTTTTGCTCGAACATTAAATGCCTCCAAATGGTATTTAATTAACTTCCCGGGGTGAAGAAACCCTTTTTGAGAACTCAGAGTGAGTAAATTGGCCATTTTCATGCACTTTTAACCATTCCATAAATCTTGTGTTTTGGGCCCCTGGAAGCATGAAAATCACTTTAAACATGCTAATTTTAGCTCTAACACTGATGATCCACCTACAAATGTGAACTGACGTTCAAAAATAAAACATTTGAAAACGGACCATTTTCCACATTTCTGAAGCATGACGTAATGGGGGAGTGTTATCTCTTTTGTCGAAAATCAGCCGTTTTTGCTCGAACATTAAATGCCTCCAAATGGTATTTAATTAACTTCCCGAGCCCCTGGAAGCATGAAAATCACTTTAAACATGCTAATTTTAGCTCTAACACTGATGATCCACCTACAAATGTGAACTGACGTTCAAAAATAAAACATTTGAAAACGGACCATTTTCCACATTTCTGAAGCATGACGTAATGGGGGGGTGTTATCTCTTTTGTCGAAAATCAGCCGTTTTTGCTCGAACATTAAATGCCTCCAAATGGTATTTAATTAACTTCCCGAGCCCCTGGAAGCATGAAAATCACTTTAAACATGCTAATTTTAGCTCTAACACTGATGATCCACCTACAAATGTGAACTGACGTTCAAAAATAAAACATTTGAAAACGGACCATTTTCCACATTTCTGAAGCATGACGTAATGGGGGGGTGTTATCTCTTTTGTCGAAAATCAGCCGTTTTTGCTCGAACATTAAATGCCTCCAAATGGTATTTAATTAACTTCCCGAGCCCCTGGAAGCATGAAAATCACTTTAACATGCTAATTTTAGCTCTAACACTGATGATCCACCTACAAATGTGAACTGACGTTCAAAAATAAAACATTTGAAAACGGACCATTTTCCACATTTCTGAAGCATGACGTAATGGGGGGGTGTTATCTCTTTTGTCGAAAATCAGCCGTTTTTGCTCGAACATTAAATGCCTCCAAATGGTATTTAATTAACTTCCGAGCCCCTGGAAGCATGAAAATCACTTTAAACATGCTAATTTTAGCTCTAACACTGATGATCCACCTACAAATGTGAACTGACGTTCAAAAATAAAACATTTGAAACGGACCATTTTCCACATTTCTGAAGCATGACGTAATGGGGGGTGTTATCTCTTTTGTCGAAAATCAGCCGTTTTTGCTCGAACATTAAATGCCTCCAAATGGTATTTAATTAACTTCCGGGGTGAAGAAACCCTTTTTGAGAACTCAGAGTGAGTAAATTGGCCATTTTCATGCACTTTTAACCATTCCATAAATCTTGTGTTTTGGGCCCCTGGAAGCATGAAAATCACTTTAAACATGCTAATTTTAGCTCTAACACTGATGATCCACCTACAAATGTGAACTGACGTTCAAAAATAAAACATTTGAAAACGGACCATTTTCCACATTTCTGAAGCATGACGTAATGGGGGGGTGTTATCTCTTTTGTCGAAAATCAGCCGTTTTTGCTCGAACATTAAATGCCTCCAAATGGTATTTAATTAACTTCCCGAGCCCCTGGAAGCATGAAAATCACTTTAAACATGCTAATTTTAGCTCTAACACTGATGATCCACCTACAAATGTGAACTGACGTTCAAAAATAAAACATTTGAAAACGGACCATTTTCCACATTTCTGAAGCATGACGTAATGGGGGGGTGTTATCTCTTTTGTCGAAAATCAGCCGTTTTTGCTCGAACATTAAATGCCTCCAAATGGTATTTAATTAACTTCCCGAGCCCCTGGAAGCATGAAAATCACTTTAAACATGCTAATTTTAGCTCTAACACTGATGATCCACCTACAAATGTGAACTGACGTTCAAAAATAAAACATTTGAAAACGGACCATTTTCCACATTTCTGAAGCATGACGTAATGGGGGGGTGTTATCTCTTTTGTCGAAAATCAGCCGTTTTTGCTCGAACATTAAATGCCTCCAAATGGTATTTAATTAACTTCCCGAGCCCCTGGAAGCATGAAAATCTCTTTAAACATGCTAATTTTAGCTCTAACACTGATGATCCACCTACAAATGTGAACTGACGTTCAAAAATAAAACATTTGAAAACGGGCCATTTTCCACATTTCTGAAGCATGACGTAATGGGGGGGTGTTATCTCTTTTGTCGAAAATCAGCCGTTTTTGCTCGAACATTAAATGCCTCCAAATGGTATTTAATTAACTTCCCGAGCCCCTGGAAGCATGAAAATCACTTTAAACATGCTAATTTTAGCTCTAACACTGATGATCCACCTACAAATGTGAACTGACGTTGAAAAATAAAACATTTGAAAACGGACCATTTTCCACATTTCTGAAGCATGACGTAATGGGGGGGTGTTATCTCTTTTGTCGAAAATCAGCCGTTTTTGCTCGAACATTAAATGCCTCCAAATGGTATTTAATTAACTTCCCGGGGTGAAGAAACCCTTTTTGAGAACTCAGGGTGAGTAAATTGGCCATTTTCATGCACTTTTAACCATTCCATAAATCTTGTGTTTTGGGCCCCTGGAAGCATGAAAATCACTTTAAACATGCTAATTTTAGCTCTAACACTGATGATCCACCTACAAATGTGAACTGACGTTCAAAAATAAAACATTTGAAAACGGACCATTTTCCACATTTCTGAAGCATGACGTAATGGGGGGGTGTTATCTCTTTTGTCGAAAATCAGCCGTTTTTGCTCGAACATTAAATGCCTCCAAATGGTATTTAATTAACTTCCCGAGCCCCTGGAAGCATGAAAATCACTTTAAACATGCTAATTTTAGCTCTAACACTGATGATCCACCTACAAATGTGAACTGACGTTCAAAAATAAAACATTTGAAAACGGACCATTTTCCACATTTCTGAAGCATGACGTAATGGGGGGGTGTTATCTCTTTTGTCGAAAATCAGCCGTTTTTGCTCGAACATTAAATGCCTCCAAATGGTATTTAATTAACTTCCCGGGGTGAAGAAACCCTTTTTGAGAACTCAGAGTGAGTAAATTGGCCATTTTCATGCACTTTTAACCATTCCATAAATCTTGTGTTTTGGGCCCCTGGAAGCATGAAAATCACTTTAAACATGCTAATTTTAGCTCTAACACTGATGATCCACCTACAAATGTGAACTGACGTTCAAAAATAAAACATTTGAAAACGGACCATTTTCCACATTTCTGAAGCATGACGTAATGGGGGGGTGTTATCTCTTTTGTCGAAAATCAGCCGTTTTTGCTCGAACATTAAATGCCTCCAAATGGTATTTATTTCACTTCCCGAGCCCCTGGAAGCATGAAAATCACTTTAAACATGCTAATTTTAGCTCTAACACTGATGATCCACCTACAAATGTGAACTGACGTTCAAGAATAAAACATTTGAAAACGGACCATTTTCCACATTTCTGAAGCATGACGTAATGGGGGGGTGTTATCTCTTTTGTCGAAAATCAGCCGTTTTTGCTCGAACATTAAATGCCTCCAAATGGTATTTAATTAACTTCCCGAGCCCCTGGAAGCATGAAAATCACTTTAAACATGCTAATTTTAGCTCTAACACTGATGATCCACCTACAAATGTGAACTGACGTTCAAAAATAAAACATTTGAAAACGGACCATTTTCCACATTTCTGAAGCATGACGTAATGGGGGGGTGTTATCTCTTTTGTCGAAAATCAGCCGTTTTTGCTCGAACATTAAATGCCTCCAAATGGTATTTAATTAACTTCCCGGGGTGAAGAAACCCTTTTTGAGAACTCAGAGTGAGTAAATTGGCCATTTTCATGCACTTTTAACCATTCCATAAATCTTGTGTTTTGGGCCCCTGGAAGCATGAAAATCACTTTAAACATGCTAATTTTAGCTCTAACACTGATGATCCACCTACAAATGTGAACTGACGTTCAAAAATAAAACATTTGAAAACGGACCATTTTCCACATTTCTGAAGCATGACGTAATGGGGGGTGTTATCTCTTTTGTCGAAAATCAGCCGTTTTTGCTCGAACATTAAATGCCTCCAAATGGTATTTAATTAACTTCCCGAGCCCCTGGAAGCATGAAAATCACTTTAAACATGCTAATTTTAGCTCTAACACTGATGATCCACCTACAAATGTGAACTGACGTTCAAAAATAAAACATTTGAAAACGGACCATTTTCCACATTTCTGAAGCATGACGTAATGGGGGGGTGTTATCTCTTTTGTCGAAAATCAGCCGTTTTTGCTCGAACATTAAATGCCTCCAAATGGTATTTATTTCACTTCCCGAGCCCCTGGAAGCATGAAAATCACTTTAAACATGCTAATTTTAGCTCTAACACTGATGATCCACCTACAAATGTGAACTGACGTTCAAGAATAAAACATTTGAAAACGGACCATTTTCCACATTTCTGAAGCATGACGTAATGGGGGGGTGTTATCTCTTTTGTCGAAAATCAGCCGTTTTTGCTCGAACATTAAATGCCTCCAAATGGTATTTAATTAACTTCCCGAGCCCCTGGAAGCATGAAAATCACTTTAAACATGCTAATTTTAGCTCTAACACTGATGATCCACCTACAAATGTGAACTGACGTTCAAAAATAAAACATTTGAAAACGGACCATTTTCCACATTTCTGAAGCATGACGTAATGGGGGGGTGTTATCTCTTTTGTCGAAAATCAGCCGTTTTTGCTCGAACATTAAATGCCTCCAAATGGTATTTAATTAACTTCCCGGGGTGAAGAAACCCTTTTTGAGAACTCAGAGTGAGTAAATTGGCCATTTTCATGCACTTTTAACCATTCCATAAATCTTGTGTTTTGGGCCCCTGGAAGCATGAAAATCACTTTAAACATGCTAATTTTAGCTCTAACACTGATGATCCACCTACAAATGTGAACTGACGTTCAAAAATAAAACATTTGAAAACGGACCATTTTCCACATTTCTGAAGCATGACGTAATGGGGGGTGTTATCTCTTTTGTCGAAAATCAGCCGTTTTTGCTCGAACATTAAATGCCTCCAAATGGTATTTAATTAACTTCCCGAGCCCCTGGAAGCATGAAAATCACTTTAAACATGCTAATTTTAGCTCTAACACTGATGATCCACCTACAAATGTGAACTGACGTTCAAAAATAAAACATTTGAAAACGGACCATTTTCCACATTTCTGAAGCATGACGTAATGGGGGGGTGTTATCTCTTTTGTCGAAAATCAGCCGTTTTTGCTCGAACATTAAATGCCTCCAAATGGTATTTATTTCACTTCCCGAGCCCCTGGAAGCATGAAAATCACTTTAAACATGCTAATTTTAGCTCTAACACTGATGATCCACCTACAAATGTGAACTGACGTTCAAAAATAAAACATTTGAAAACGGACCATTTTCCACATTTCTGAAGCATGACGTAATGGGGGGGTGTTATCTCTTTTGTCGAAAATCAGCCGTTTTTGCTCAAACATTAAATGCCTCCAAATGGTATTTAATTAACTTCCCGAGCCCCTGGAAGCATGAAAATCACTTTAAACATGCTAATTTTAGCTCTAACACTGATGATCCACCTACAAATGTGAACTGACGTTCAAAAATAAAACATTTGAAAACGGACCATTTTCCACATTTCTGAAGCATGACGTAATGGGGGGGTGTTATCTCTTTTGTCGAAAATCAGCCGTTTTTGCTCGAACATTAAATGCCTCCAAATGGTATTTAATTAACTTCCCGGGGTGAAGAAACCCTTTTTGAGAACTCAGAGTGAGTAAATTGGCCATTTTCATGCACTTTTAACCATTCCATAAATCTTGTGTTTTGGGCCCCTGGAAGCATGAAAATCACTTTAAACATGCTAATTTTAGCTCTAACACTGATGATCCACCTACAAATGTGAACTGACGTTCAAAAATAAAACATTTGAAAACGGACCATTTTCCACATTTCTGAAGCATGACGTAATGGGGGGGTGTTATCTCTTTTGTCGAAAATCAGCCGTTTTTGCTCGAACATTAAATGCCTCCAAATGGTATTTAATTAACTTCCCGAGCCCCTGGAAGCATGAAAATCACTTTAAACATGCTAATTTTAGCTCTAACACTGATGATCCACCTACAAATGTGAACTGACGTTCAAAAATAAAACATTTGAAAACGGACCATTTTCCACATTTCTGAAGCATGACGTAATGGGGGGGTGTTATCTCTTTTGTCGAAAATCAGCCGTTTTTGCTCGAACATTAAATGCCTCCAAATGGTATTTAATTAACTTCCCGAGCCCCTGGAAGCATGAAAATCACTTTAAACATGCTAATTTTAGCTCTAACACTGATGATCCACCTACAAATGTGAACTGACGTTCAAAAATAAAACATTTGAAAACGGACCATTTTCCACATTTCTGAAGCATGACGTAATGGGGGGGTGTTATCTCTTTTGTCGAAAATCAGCCGTTTTTGCTCGAACATTAAATGCCTCCAAATGGTATTTAATTAACTTCCCGAGCCCCTGGAAGCATGAAAATCTCTTTAAACATGCTAATTTTAGCTCTAACACTGATGATCCACCTACAAATGTGAACTGACGTTCAAAAATAAAACATTTGAAAACGGACCATTTTCCACATTTCTGAAGCATGACGTAATGGGGGGCTGTTATCTCTTTTGTCGAAAATCAGCCGTTTTTGCTCGAACATTAAATGCCTCCAAATGGTATTTAATTAACTTCCCGGGGTGAAGAAACCCTTTTTGAGAACTCAGAGTGAGTAAATTGGCCATTTTCATGCACTTTTAACCATTCCATAAATCTTGTGTTTTGGGCCCCTGGAAGCATGAAAATCACTTTAAACATGCTAATTTTAGCTCTAACACTGATGATCCACCTACAAATGTGAACTGACGTTCAAAAATAAAACATTTGAAAACTGACCATTTTCCACATTTCTGAAGCATGACGTAATGGGGGGGTGTTATCTCTTTTGTCGAAAATCAGCCGTTTTTGCTCGAACATTAAATGCCTCCAAATGGTATTTAATTAACTTCCCGGGGTGAAGAAACCCTTTTTGAGAACTCAGAGTGAGTAAATTGGCCATTTTCATGCACTTTTAACCATTCCATAAATCTTGTGTTTTGGGCCCCTGGAAGCATGAAAATCACTTTAAACATGCTAATTTTACCTCTAACACTGATGATCCACCTACAAATGTGAACTGACGTTCAAAAATAAAACATTTGAAAACGGACCATTTTCCACATTTCTGAAGCATGACGTAATGGGGGGGTGTTATCTCTTTTGTCGAAAATCAGCCGTTTTTGCTCGAACATTAAATGCCTCCAAATGGTATTTAATTAACTTCCCAAGCCCCTGGAAGCATGAAAATCACTTTAAACATGCTAATTTTAGCTCTAACACTGATGATCCACCTACAAATGTGAACTGACGTTCAAAAATAAAACATTTGAAAACGGACCATTTTCCACATTTCTGAAGCATGACGTAATGGGGGGGTGTTATCTCTTTTGTCGAAAATCAGCCGTTTTTGCTCGAACATTAAATGCCTCCAAATGGTATTTAATTAACTTCCCGGGGTGAAGAAACCCTTTTTGAGAACTCAGAGTGAGTAAATTGGCCATTTTCATGCACTTTTAACCATTCCATAAATCTTGTGTTTTGGGCCCCTGGAAGCATGAAAATCACTTTAAACATGCTAATTTTAGCTCTAACACTGATGATCCACCTACAAATGTGAACTGACGTTCAAAAATAAAACATTTGAAAACGGACCATTTTCCACATTTCTGAAGCATGACGTAATGGGGGGGTGTTATCTCTTTTGTCGAAAATCAGCCGTTTGTGCTCGAACATTAAATGCCTCCAAATGGTATTTATTTCACTTCCCGAGCCCCTGGAAGCATGAAAATCACTTTAAACATGCTAATTTTAGCTCTAACACTGATGATCCACCTACAAATGTGAACTGACGTTCAAAAATAAAACATTTGAAAACGGACCATTTTCCACATTTCTGAAGCATGACGTAATGGGGGGGTGTTATCTCTTTTGTCGAAAATCAGCCGTTTTTGCTCGAACATTAAATACCTCCAAATGGTATTTATTTCACTTCCCGAGCCCCTGGAAGCATGAAAATCACTTTAAACATGCTAATTTTAGCTCTAACACTGATGATCCTCCTACAAATGTGAACTGACGTTCAAAAATAAAACATTTGAAAACGGACCATTTTCCACATTTCTGAAGCATGACGTAATGGGGGGGGTGTTATCTCTTTTGTCGAAAATCAGCCGTTTTTGCTCGAACATTAAATGCCTCCAAATGGTATTTATTTCACTTCCCGGGGTGAAGAAACCCTTTTTGAGAACTCAGAGTGAGTAAATTGGCCATTTTCATGCACTTTTAACCATTCCATAAATCTTGTGTTTTGGGCCCCTGGAAGCATGAAAATCACTTTAAACATGCTAATTTTAGCTCTAACACTGATGATCCACCTACAAATGTGAACTGACGTTCAAAAATAAAACATTTGAAAACGGACCATTTTCCACATTTCTGAAGCATGACGTAATGGGGGGGTGTTATCTCTTTTGTCGAAAATCAGCCGTTTTTGCTCGAACATTAAATGCCTCCAAATGGTATTTAATTAACTTCCCGAGCCCCTGGAAGCATGAAAATCACTTTAAACATGCTAATTTTAGCTCTAACACTGATGATCCACCTACAAATGTGAACTGACGTTCAAAAATAAAACATTTGAAAACGGACCATTTTCCACATTTCTGAAGCATGACGTAATGGGGGGGTGTTATCTCTTTTGTCGAAAATCAGCCGTTTTTGCTCGAACATTAAATGCCTCCAAATGGTATTTAATTAACTTCCCGGGGTGAAGAAACCCTTTTTGAGAACTCAGAGTGAGTAAATTGGCCATTTTCATGCACTTTTAACCATTCCATAAATCTTGTGTTTTGGGCCCCTGGAAGCATGAAAATCACTTTAAACATGCTAATTTTAGCTCTAACACTGATGATCCACCTACAAATGTGAACTGACGTTCAAAAATAAAACATTTGAAAACGGACCATTTTCCACATTTCTGAAGCATGACGTAATGGGGGGGGTGTTATCTCTTTTGTCGAAAATCAGCCGTTTTTGCTCGAACATTAAATGCCTCCAAATGGTATTTATTTCACTTCCCGAGCCCCTGGAAGCATGAAAATCACTTTAAACATGCTAATTTTAGCTCTAACACTGATGATCCACCTACAAATGTGAACTGACGTTCAAAAATAAAACATTTGAAAACGGACCATTTTCCACATTTCTGAAGCATGACGTAATGGGGGGGTGTTATCTCTTTTGTCGAAAATCAGCCGTTTTTGCTCGAACATTAAATGCCTCCAAATGGTATTTAATTAACTTCCCGGGGTGAAGAAACCCTTTTTGAGAACTCAGAGTGAGTAAATTGGCCATTTTCATGCACTTTTAACCATTCCATAAATCTTGTGTTTTGGGCCCCTGGAAGCATGAAAATCACTTTAAACATGCTAATTTTAGCTCTAACACTGATGATCCACCTACAAATGTGAACTGACGTTCAAAAATAAAACATTTGAAAACTGACCATTTTCCACATTTCTGAAGCATGACGTAATGGGGGGGTGTTATCTCTTTTGTCGAAAATCAGCCGTTTTTGCTCGAACATTAAATGCCTCCAAATGGTATTTAATTAACTTCCCGGGGTGAAGAAACCCTTTTTGAGAACTCAGAGTGAGTAAATTGGCCATTTTCATGCACTTTTAACCATTCCATAAATCTTGTGTTTTGGGCCCCTGGAAGCATGAAAATCACTTTAAACATGCTAATTTTAGCTCTAACACTGATGATCCACCTACAAATGTGAACTGACGTTCAAAAATAAAACATTTGAAAACGGACCATTTTCCACATTTCTGAAGCATGACGTAATGGGGGGGTGTTATCTCTTTTGTCGAAAATCAGCCGTTTTTGCTCGAACATTAAATGCCTCCAAATGGTATTTAATTAACTTCCCAAGCCCCTGGAAGCATGAAAATCACTTTAAACATGCTAATTTTAGCTCTAACACTGATGATCCACCTACAAATGTGAACTGACGTTCAAAAATAAAACATTTGAAAACGGACCATTTTCCACATTTCTGAAGCATGACGTAATGGGGGGGTGTTATCTCTTTTGTCGAAAATCAGCCGTTTTTGCTCGAACATTAAATGCCTCCAAATGGTATTTAATTAACTTCCCGGGGTGAAGAAACCCTTTTTGAGAACTCAGAGTGAGTAAATTGGCCATTTTCATGCACTTTTAACCATTCCATAAATCTTGTGTTTTGGGCCCCTGGAAGCATGAAAATCACTTTAAACATGCTAATTTTAGCTCTAACACTGATGATCCACCTACAAATGTGAACTGACGTTCAAAAATAAAACATTTGAAAACGGACCATTTTCCACATTTCTGAAGCATGACGTAATGGGGGGGTGTTATCTCTTTTGTCGAAAATCAGCCGTTTGTGCTCGAACATTAAATGCCTCCAAATGGTATTTATTTCACTTCCCGAGCCCCTGGAAGCATGAAAATCACTTTAAACATGCTAATTTTAGCTCTAACACTGATGATCCACCTACAAATGTGAACTGACGTTCAAAAATAAAACATTTGAAAACGGACCATTTTCCACATTTCTGAAGCATGACGTAATGGGGGGGTGTTATCTCTTTTGTCGAAAATCAGCCGTTTTTGCTCGAACATTAAATGCCTCCAAATGGTATTTATTTCACTTCCCGAGCCCCTGGAAGCATGAAAATCCCTTTAAACATGCTAATTTTAGCTCTAACACTGATGATCGACCTACAAATGTGAACTGACGTTCAAAAATAAAACATTTGAAAACGGACCATTTTCCACATTTCTGAAGCATGACGTAATGGGGGGGTGTTATCTCTTTTGTCGAAAATCAGCCGTTTTTGCTCGAACATTAAATGCCTCCAAATGGTATTTATTTCACTTCCCGGGGTGAAGAAACCCTTTTTGAGAACTCAGAGTGAGTAAATTGGCCATTTTCATGCACTTTTAACCATTCCATAAATCTTGTGTTTTGGGCCCCTGGAAGCATGAAAATCACATTAAACATGCTAATTTTAGCTCTAACACTGATGATCCACCTACAAATGTGAACTGACGTTCAAAAATAAAACATTTGAAAACGGACCATTTTCCACATTTCTGAAGCATGACGTAATGTGGGGGTGTTATCTCTTTTGTCGAAAATCAGCCGTTTTTGCTCGAACATTAAATGCCTCCAAATGGTATTTAATTAACTTCCCGAGCCCCTGGAAGCATGAAAATCACTTTAAACATGCTAATTTTAGCTCTAACACTGATGATCCACCTACAAATGTGAACTGACGTTCAAAAATAAAACATTTGAAAACGGACCATTTTCCACATTTCTGAAGCATGACGTAATGGGGGGGTGTTATCTCTTTTGTCGAAAATCAGCCGTTTTTGCTCGAACATTAAATGCCTCCAAATGGTATTTAATTAACTTCCCGAGCCCCTGGAAGCATGAAAATCACTTTAAACATGCTAATTTTAGCTCTAACACTGATGATCCACCTACAAATGTGAACTGACGTTCAAAAATAAAACATTTGAAAACGGACCATTTTCCACATTTCTGAAGCATGACGTAATGGGGGGATGTTATCTCTTTTGTCGAAAATCAGCCGTTTTTGCTCGAACATTAAATGCCTCCAAATGGTATTTATTTCACTTCCCGGGGTGAAGAAACCCTTTTTGAGAACTCAGAGTGAGTAAATTGGCCATTTTCATGCACTTTTAACCATTCCATAAATCTTGTGATTTGGGCCCCTGGAAGCATGAAAATCACTTTAAACATGCTAATTTTAGCTCTAACACTGATGATCCACCTACAAATGTGAACTGATGTTCAAAAATAAAACATTTGAAAACGGACCATTTTCCACATTTCTGAAGCATGACGTAATGGGGGGGTGTTATCTCTTTTGTCGAAAATCATCCGTTTTTGCTCGAACATTAAATGCCTCCAAATGGTATTTAATTAACTTCCCGAGCCCCTGGAAGCATGAAAATCACTTTAAACATGCTAATTTTAGCTCTAACACTGATGATCCACCTACAAATGTGAACTGACGTTCAAAAATAAAACATTTGAAAACGGACCATTTTCCACATTTCTGAAGCATGACGTAATGGGGGGGTGTTATCTCTTTTGTCGAAAATCAGCCGTTTTTGCTCGAACATTAAATGCCTCCAAATGGTATTTAATTAACTTCCCGGGGTGAAGAAACCCTTTTTGAGAACTCAGAGTGAGTAAATTGGCCATTTTCATGCACTTTTAACCATTCCATAAATCTTGTGTTTTGGGCCCCTGGAAGCATGAAAATCACTTTAAACATGCTAATTTTAGCTCTAACACTGATGATCCACCTACAAATGTGAACTGACGTTCAAAAATAAAACATTTGAAAACGGACCATTTTCAACATTTCTGAAGCATGACGTAATGGGGGGGTGTTATCTCTTTTGTCGAAAATCAGCCGTTTTTGCTCGAACATTAAATGCCTCCAAATGGTATTTATTTCACTTCCCGAGCCCCTGGAAGCATGAAAATCACTTTAAACATGCTAATTTTAGCTCTAACACTGATGATCCACCTACAAATGTGAACTGACGTTCAAAAATAAAACATTTGAAAACGGACCATTTTCCACATTTCTGAAGCATGACGTAATGGGGGGGTGTTATCTCTTTTGTCGAAAATCAGCCGTTTTTGCTCGAACATTAAATGCCTCCAAATGGTATTTAATTAACTTCCCGGGGTGAAGAAACCCTTTTTGAGAACTCAGAGTGAGTAAATTGGCCATTTTCATGCACTTTTAACCATTCCATAAATCTTGTGTTTTGGGCCCCTGGAAGCATGAAAATCACTTTAAACATGCTAATTTTAGCTCTAACACTGATGATCCACCTACAAATGTGAACTGACGTTCAAAAATAAAACATTTGAAAACGGACCATTTTCCACATTTCTGAAGCATGACGTAATGGGGGGGTGTTATCTCTTTTGTCGAAAATCAGCCGTTTTTGCTCGAACATTAAATGCCTCCAAATGGTATTTAATTAACTTCCCGAGCCCCTGGAAGCATGAAAATCACTTTAAACATGCTAATTTTAGCTCTAACACTGATGATCCACCTACAAATGTGAACTGACGTTCAAAAATAAAACATTTGAAAACGGACCATTTTCCACATTTCTGAAGCATGACGTAATGGGGGGGTGTTATCTCTTTTGTCGAAAATCAGCCGTTTTTGCTCGAACATTAAATGCCTCCAAATGGTATTTATTTCACTTCCCGAGCCCCTGGAAGCATGAAAATCACTTTAAACATGCTAATTTTAGCTCTAACACTGATGATCCACCTACAAATGTGAACTGACGTTCAAAAATAAAACATTTGAAAACGGACCATTTTCCACATTTCTGAAGCATGACGTAATGGGGGGGTGTTATCTCTTTTGTCGAAAATCAGCCGTTTTTGCTCGAACATTAAATGCCTCCAAATGGTATTTATTTCACTTCCCGAGCCCCTGGAAGCATGAAAATCACTTTAAACATGCTAATTTTAGCTCTAACACTGATGATCCACCTACAAATGTGAACTGACGTTCAAAAATAAAACATTTGAAAACGGACCATTTTCCACATTTCTGAAGCATGACGTAATGGGGGGGTGTTATCTCTTTTGTCGAAAATCAGCCGTTTTTGCTCGAACATTAAATGCCTCCAAATGGTATTTAATTAACTTCCCGAGCCCCTGGAAGCATGAAAATCACTTTAAACATGCTAATTTTAGCTCTAACACTGATGATCCACCTACAAATGTGAACTGACGTTCAAAAATAAAACATTTGAAAACGGACCATTTTCCACATTTCTGAAGCATGACGTAATGGGGGGGTGTTATCTCTTTTGTCGAAAATCAGCCGTTTTTGCTCGAACATTAAATGCCTCCAAATGGTATTTAATTAACTTCCCGGGGTGAAGAAACCCTTTTTGAGAACTCAGAGTGAGTAAATTGGCCATTTTCATGCACTTTTAACCATTCCATAAATCTTGTGTTTTGGGCCCCTGGAAGCATGAAAATCACTTTAAACATGCTAATTTTAGCTCTAACACTGATGATCCACCTACAAATGTGAACTGACGTTCAAAAATAAAACATTTGAAAACGGACCATTTTCCACATTTCTGAAGCATGACGTAATGGGGGAGTGTTATCTCTTTTGTCGAAAATCAGCCGTTTTTGCTCGAACATTAAATGCCTCCAAATGGTATTTAATTAACTTCCCGAGCCCCTGGAAGCATGAAAATCACTTTAAACATGCTAATTTTAGCTCTAACACTGATGATCCACCTACAAATGTGAACTGACGTTCAAAAATAAAACATTTGAAAACGGACCATTTTCCACATTTCTGAAGCATGACGTAATGGGGGGGTGTTATCTCTTTTGTCGAAAATCAGCCGTTTTTGCTCGAACATTAAATGCCTCTAAATGGTATTTATTTCACTTCCCGAGCCCCTGGAAGCATGAAAATCACTTTAAACATGCTAATTTTAGCTCTAACACTGATGATCCACCTACAAATGTGAACTGACGTTCAAAAATAAAACATTTGAAAACGGACCATTTTCCACATTTCTGAAGCATGACGTAATGGGGGGGTGTTATCTCTTTTGTCGAAAATCAGCCGTTTTTGCTCGAACATTAAATGCCTCCAAATGGTATTTAATTAACTTCCCGAGCCCCTGGAAGCATGAAAATCACTTTAAACATGCTAATTTTAGCTCTAACACTGATGATCCACCTACAAATGTGAACTGACGTTCAAAAATAAAACATTTGAAAACGGACCATTTTCCACATTTCTGAAGCATGACGTAATGGGGGGGTGTTATCTCTTTTGTCGAAAATCAGCCGTTTTTGCTCGAACATTAAATGCCTCCAAATGGTATTTAATTAACTTCCCGAGCCCCTGGAAGCATGAAAATCACTTTAAACATGCTAATTTTAGCTCTAACACTGATGATCCACCTACAAATGTGAACTGACGTTCAAAAATAAAACATTTGAAAACGGACCATTTTCCACATTTCTGAAGCATGACGTAATGGGGGGGTGTTATCTCTTTTGTCGAAAATCAGCCGTTTTTGCTCGAACATTAAATGCCTCCAAATGGTATTTAATTAACTTCCCGGGGTGAAGAAACCCTTTTTGAGAACTCAGAGTGAGTAAATTGGCCATTTTCATGCACTTTTAACCATTCCATAAATCTTGTGTTTTGGGCCCCTGGAAGCATGAAAATCACTTTAAACATGCTAATTTTAGCTCTAACACTGATGATCCACCTACAAATGTGAACTGACGTTCAAAAATAAAACATTTGAAAACGGACCATTTTCCACATTTCTGAAGCATGACGTAATGGGGGGGTGTTATCTCTTTTGTCGAAAATCAGCCGTTTTTGCTCGAACATTAAATGCCTCCAAATGGTATTTATTTCACTTCCCGAGCCCCTGGAAGCATGAAAATCACTTTAAACATGCTAATTTTAGCTCTAACACTGATGATCCACCTACAAATGTGAACTGACGTTCAAAAATAAAACATTTGAAAACGGACCATTTTCCACATTTCTGAAGCATGACGTAATGGGGGGGTGTTATCTCTTTTGTCGAAAATCAGCCGTTTTTGCTCGAACATTAAATGCCTCCAAATGGTATTTAATTAACTTCCCGGGGTGAAGAAACCCTTTTTGAGAACTCAGAGTGAGTAAATTGGCCATTTTCATGCACTTTTAACCATTCCATAAATCTTGTGTTTTGGGCCCCTGGAAGCATGAAAATCACTTTAAACATGCTGATTTTAGCTCTAACACTGATGATCCACCTACAAATGTGAACTGACGTTCAAAAATAAAACATTTGAAAACTGACCATTTTCCACATTTCTGAAGCATGACGTAATGGGGGGGTGTTATCTCTTTTGTCGAAAATCAGCCGTTTTTGCTCGAACATTAAATGCCTCCAAATGGTATTTAATTAACTTCCCGGGGTGAAGAAACCCTTTTTGAGAACTCAGAGTGAGTAAATTGGCCATTTTCATGCACTTTTAACCATTCCATAAATCTTGTGTTTTGGGCCCCTGGAAGCATGAAAATCACTTTAAACATGCTAATTTTAGCTCTAACACTGATGATCCACCTACAAATGTGAACTGACGTTCAAAAATAAAACATTTGAAAACGGACCATTTTCCACATTTCTGAAGCATGACGTAATGGGGGGGTGTTATCTCTTTTGTCGAAAATCAGCCGTTTTTGCTCGAACATTAAATGCCTCCAAATGGTATTTAATTAACTTCCCAAGCCCCTGGAAGCATGAAAATCACTTTAAACATGCTAATTTTAGCTCTAACACTGATGATCCACCTACAAATGTGAACTGACGTTCAAAAATAAAACATTTGAAAACGGACCATTTTCCACATTTCTGAAGCATGACGTAATGGGGGGGTGTTATCTCTTTTGTCGAAAATCAGCCGTTTTTGCTCGAACATTAAATGCCTCCAAATGGTATTTAATTAACTTCCCGGGGTGAAGAAACCCTTTTTGAGAACTCAGAGTGAGTAAATTGGCCATTTTCATGCACTTTTAACCATTCCATAAATCTTGTGTTTTGGGCCCCTGGAAGCATGAAAATCACTTTAAACATGCTAATTTTAGCTCTAACACTGATGATCCACCTACAAATGTGAACTGACGTTCAAAAATAAAACATTTGAAAACGGACCATTTTCCACATTTCTGAAGCATGACGTAATGGGGGGGTGTTATCTCTTTTGTCGAAAATCAGCCGTTTGTGCTCGAACATTAAATGCCTCCAAATGGTATTTATTTCACTTCCCGAGCCCCTGGAAGCATGAAAATCACTTTAAACATGCTAATTTTAGCTCTAACACTGATGATCCACCTACAAATGTGAACTGACGTTCAAAAATAAAACATTTGAAAACGGACCATTTTCCACATTTCTGAAGCATGACGTAATGGGGGGGTGTTATCTCTTTTGTCGAAAATCAGCCGTTTTTGCTCGAACATTAAATACCTCCAAATGGTATTTATTTCACTTCCCGAGCCCCTGGAAGCATGAAAATCACTTTAAACATGCTAATTTTAGCTCTAACACTGATGATCCTCCTACAAATGTGAACTGACGTTCAAAAATAAAACATTTGAAAACGGACCATTTTCCACATTTCTGAAGCATGACGTAATGGGGGGGGTGTTATCTCTTTTGTCGAAAATCAGCCGTTTTTGCTCGAACATTAAATGCCTCCAAATGGTATTTATTTCACTTCCCGGGGTGAAGAAACCCTTTTTGAGAACTCAGAGTGAGTAAATTGGCCATTTTCATGCACTTTTAACCATTCCATAAATCTTGTGTTTTGGGCCCCTGGAAGCATGAAAATCACTTTAAACATGCTAATTTTAGCTCTAACACTGATGATCCACCTACAAATGTGAACTGACGTTCAAAAATAAAACATTTGAAAACGGACCATTTTCCACATTTCTGAAGCATGACGTAATGGGGGGGTGTTATCTCTTTTGTCGAAAATCAGCCGTTTTTGCTCGAACATTAAATGCCTCCAAATGGTATTTAATTAACTTCCCGAGCCCCTGGAAGCATGAAAATCACTTTAAACATGCTAATTTTAGCTCTAACACTGATGATCCACCTACAAATGTGAACTGACGTTCAAAAATAAAACATTTGAAAACGGACCATTTTCCACATTTCTGAAGCATGACGTAATGGGGGGGTGTTATCTCTTTTGTCGAAAATCAGCCGTTTTTGCTCGAACATTAAATGCCTCCAAATGGTATTTAATTAACTTCCCGGGGTGAAGAAACCCTTTTTGAGAACTCAGAGTGAGTAAATTGGCCATTTTCATGCACTTTTAACCATTCCATAAATCTTGTGTTTTGGGCCCCTGGAAGCATGAAAATCACTTTAAACATGCTAATTTTAGCTCTAACACTGATGATCCACCTACAAATGTGAACTGACGTTCAAAAATAAAACATTTGAAAACGGACCATTTTCCACATTTCTGAAGCATGACGTAATGGGGGGGTGTTATCTCTTTTGTCGAAAATCAGCCGTTTTTGCTCGAACATTAAATGCCTCCAAATGGTATTTATTTCACTTCCCGAGCCCCTGGAAGCATGAAAATCACTTTAAACATGCTAATTTTAGCTCTAACACTGATGATCCACCTACAAATGTGAACTGACGTTCAAAAATAAAACATTTGAAAACGGACCATTTTCCACATTTCTGAAGCATGACGTAATGGGGGGGTGTTATCTCTTTTGTCGAAAATCAGCCGTTTTTGCTCGAACATTAAATGCCTCCAAATGGTATTTAATTAACTTCCCGGGGTGAAGAAACCCTTTTTGAGAACTCAGAGTGAGTAAATTGGCCATTTTCATGCACTTTTAACCATTCCATAAATCTTGTGTTTTGGGCCCCTGGAAGCATGAAAATCACTTTAAACATGCTAATTTTAGCTCTAACACTGATGATCCACCTACAAATGTGAACTGACGTTCAAAAATAAAACATTTGAAAACTGACCATTTTCCACATTTCTGAAGCATGACGTAATGGGGGGGTGTTATCTCTTTTGTCGAAAATCAGCCGTTTTTGCTCGAACATTAAATGCCTCCAAATGGTATTTAATTAACTTCCCGGGGTGAAGAAACCCTTTTTGAGAACTCAGAGTGAGTAAATTGGCCATTTTCATGCACTTTTAACCATTCCATAAATCTTGTGTTTTGGGCCCCTGGAAGCATGAAAATCACTTTAAACATGCTAATTTTAGCTCTAACACTGATGATCCACCTACAAATGTGAACTGACGTTCAAAAATAAAACATTTGAAAACGGACCATTTTCCACATTTCTGAAGCATGACGTAATGGGGGGGTGTTATCTCTTTTGTCGAAAATCAGCCGTTTTTGCTCGAACATTAAATGCCTCCAAATGGTATTTAATTAACTTCCCAAGCCCCTGGAAGCATGAAAATCACTTTAAACATGCTAATTTTAGCTCTAACACTGATGATCCACCTACAAATGTGAACTGACGTTCAAAAATAAAACATTTGAAAACGGACCATTTTCCACATTTCTGAAGCATGACGTAATGGGGGGGTGTTATCTCTTTTGTCGAAAATCAGCCGTTTTTGCTCGAACATTAAATGCCTCCAAATGGTATTTAATTAACTTCCCGGGGTGAAGAAACCCTTTTTGAGAACTCAGAGTGAGTAAATTGGCCATTTTCATGCACTTTTAACCATTCCATAAATCTTGTGTTTTGGGCCCCTGGAAGCATGAAAATCACTTTAAACATGCTAATTTTAGCTCTAACACTGATGATCCACCTACAAATGTGAACTGACGTTCAAAAATAAAACATTTGAAAACGGACCATTTTCCACATTTCTGAAGCATGACGTAATGGGGGGGTGTTATCTCTTTTGTCGAAAATCAGCCGTTTGTGCTCGAACATTAAATGCCTCCAAATGGTATTTATTTCACTTCCCGAGCCCCTGGAAGCATGAAAATCACTTTAAACATGCTAATTTTAGCTCTAACACTGATGATCCACCTACAAATGTGAACTGACGTTCAAAAATAAAACATTTGAAAACGGACCATTTTCCACATTTCTGAAGCATGACGTAATGGGGGGGTGTTATCTCTTTTGTCGAAAATCAGCCGTTTTTGCTCGAACATTAAATGCCTCCAAATGGTATTTATTTCACTTCCCGAGCCCCTGGAAGCATGAAAATCCCTTTAAACATGCTAATTTTAGCTCTAACACTGATGATCGACCTACAAATGTGAACTGACGTTCAAAAATAAAACATTTGAAAACGGACCATTTTCCACATTTCTGAAGCATGACGTAATGGGGGGGTGTTATCTCTTTTGTCGAAAATCAGCCGTTTTTGCTCGAACATTAAATGCCTCCAAATGGTATTTATTTCACTTCCCGGGGTGAAGAAACCCTTTTTGAGAACTCAGAGTGAGTAAATTGGCCATTTTCATGCACTTTTAACCATTCCATAAATCTTGTGTTTTGGGCCCCTGGAAGCATGAAAATCACATTAAACATGCTAATTTTAGCTCTAACACTGATGATCCACCTACAAATGTGAACTGACGTTCAAAAATAAAACATTTGAAAACGGACCATTTTCCACATTTCTGAAGCATGACGTAATGGGGGGGTGTTATCTCTTTTGTCGAAAATCAGCCGTTTTTGCTCGAACATTAAATGCCTCCAAATGGTATTTAATTAACTTCCCGAGCCCCTGGAAGCATGAAAATCACTTTAAACATGCTAATTTTAGCTCTAACACTGATGATCCACCTACAAATGTGAACTGACGTTCAAAAATAAAACATTTGAAAACGGACCATTTTCCACATTTCTGAAGCATGACGTAATGGGGGGGTGTTATCTCTTTTGTCGAAAATCAGCCGTTTTTGCTCGAACATTAAATGCCTCCAAATGGTATTTAATTAACTTCCCGAGCCCCTGGAAGCATGAAAATCACTTTAAACATGCTAATTTTAGCTCTAACACTGATGATCCACCTACAAATGTGAACTGACGTTCAAAAATAAAACATTTGAAAACGGACCATTTTCCACATTTCTGAAGCATGACGTAATGGGGGGATGTTATCTCTTTTGTCGAAAATCAGCCGTTTTTGCTCGAACATTAAATGCCTCCAAATGGTATTTATTTCACTTCCCGGGGTGAAGAAACCCTTTTTGAGAACTCAGAGTGAGTAAATTGGCCATTTTCATGCACTTTTAACCATTCCATAAATCTTGTGATTTGGGCCCCTGGAAGCATGAAAATCACTTTAAACATGCTAATTTTAGCTCTAACACTGATGATCCACCTACAAATGTGAACTGATGTTCAAAAATAAAACATTTGAAAACGGACCATTTTCCACATTTCTGAAGCATGACGTAATGGGGGGGTGTTATCTCTTTTGTCGAAAATCATCCGTTTTTGCTCGAACATTAAATGCCTCCAAATGGTATTTAATTAACTTCCCGAGCCCCTGGAAGCATGAAAATCACTTTAAACATGCTAATTTTAGCTCTAACACTGATGATCCACCTACAAATGTGAACTGACGTTCAAAAATAAAACATTTGAAAACGGACCATTTTCCACATTTCTGAAGCATGACGTAATGGGGGGGTGTTATCTCTTTTGTCGAAAATCAGCCGTTTTTGCTCGAACATTAAATGCCTCCAAATGGTATTTAATTAACTTCCCGGGGTGAAGAAACCCTTTTTGAGAACTCAGAGTGAGTAAATTGGCCATTTTCATGCACTTTTAACCATTCCATAAATCTTGTGTTTTGGGCCCCTGGAAGCATGAAAATCACTTTAAACATGCTAATTTTAGCTCTAACACTGATGATCCACCTACAAATGTGAACTGACGTTCAAAAATAAAACATTTGAAAACGGACCATTTTCAACATTTCTGAAGCATGACGTAATGGGGGGGTGTTATCTCTTTTGTCGAAAATCAGCCGTTTTTGCTCGAACATTAAATGCCTCCAAATGGTATTTATTTCACTTCCCGAGCCCCTGGAAGCATGAAAATCACTTTAAACATGCTAATTTTAGCTCTAACACTGATGATCCACCTACAAATGTGAACTGACGTTCAAAAATAAAACATTTGAAAACGGACCATTTTCCACATTTCTGAAGCATGACGTAATGGGGGGGTGTTATCTCTTTTGTCGAAAATCAGCCGTTTTTGCTCGAACATTAAATGCCTCCAAATGGTATTTAATTAACTTCCCGGGGTGAAGAAACCCTTTTTGAGAACTCAGAGTGAGTAAATTGGCCATTTTCATGCACTTTTAACCATTCCATAAATCTTGTGTTTTGGGCCCCTGGAAGCATGAAAATCACTTTAAACATGCTAATTTTAGCTCTAACACTGATGATCCACCTACAAATGTGAACTGACGTTCAAAAATAAAACATTTGAAAACGGACCATTTTCCACATTTCTGAAGCATGACGTAATGGGGGGGTGTTATCTCTTTTGTCGAAAATCAGCCGTTTTTGCTCGAACATTAAATGCCTCCAAATGGTATTTAATTAACTTCCCGAGCCCCTGGAAGCATGAAAATCACTTTAAACATGCTAATTTTAGCTCTAACACTGATGATCCACCTACAAATGTGAACTGACGTTCAAAAATAAAACATTTGAAAACGGACCATTTTCCACATTTCTGAAGCATGACGTAATGGGGGGGTGTTATCTCTTTTGTCGAAAATCAGCCGTTTTTGCTCGAACATTAAATGCCTCCAAATGGTATTTATTTCACTTCCCGAGCCCCTGGAAGCATGAAAATCACTTTAAACATGCTAATTTTAGCTCTAACACTGATGATCCACCTACAAATGTGAACTGACGTTCAAAAATAAAACATTTGAAAACGGACCATTTTCCACATTTCTGAAGCATGACGTAATGGGGGGGTGTTATCTCTTTTGTCGAAAATCAGCCGTTTTTGCTCGAACATTAAATGCCTCCAAATGGTATTTATTTCACTTCCCGAGCCCCTGGAAGCATGAAAATCACTTTAAACATGCTAATTTTAGCTCTAACACTGATGATCCACCTACAAATGTGAACTGACGTTCAAAAATAAAACATTTGAAAACGGACCATTTTCCACATTTCTGAAGCATGACGTAATGGGGGGGTGTTATCTCTTTTGTCGAAAATCAGCCGTTTTTGCTCGAACATTAAATGCCTCCAAATGGTATTTAATTAACTTCCCGAGCCCCTGGAAGCATGAAAATCACTTTAAACATGCTAATTTTAGCTCTAACACTGATGATCCACCTACAAATGTGAACTGACGTTCAAAAATAAAACATTTGAAAACGGACCATTTTCCACATTTCTGAAGCATGACGTAATGGGGGGGTGTTATCTCTTTTGTCGAAAATCAGCCGTTTTTGCTCGAACATTAAATGCCTCCAAATGGTATTTAATTAACTTCCCGGGGTGAAGAAACCCTTTTTGAGAACTCAGAGTGAGTAAATTGGCCATTTTCATGCACTTTTAACCATTCCATAAATCTTGTGTTTTGGGCCCCTGGAAGCATGAAAATCACTTTAAACATGCTAATTTTAGCTCTAACACTGATGATCCACCTACAAATGTGAACTGACGTTCAAAAATAAAACATTTGAAAACGGACCATTTTCCACATTTCTGAAGCATGACGTAATGGGGGAGTGTTATCTCTTTTGTCGAAAATCAGCCGTTTTTGCTCGAACATTAAATGCCTCCAAATGGTATTTAATTAACTTCCCGAGCCCCTGGAAGCATGAAAATCACTTTAAACATGCTAATTTTAGCTCTAACACTGATGATCCACCTACAAATGTGAACTGACGTTCAAAAATAAAACATTTGAAAACGGACCATTTTCCACATTTCTGAAGCATGACGTAATGGGGGGGTGTTATCTCTTTTGTCGAAAATCAGCCGTTTTTGCTCGAACATTAAATGCCTCTAAATGGTATTTATTTCACTTCCCGAGCCCCTGGAAGCATGAAAATCACTTTAAACATGCTAATTTTAGCTCTAACACTGATGATCCACCTACAAATGTGAACTGACGTTCAAAAATAAAACATTTGAAAACGGACCATTTTCCACATTTCTGAAGCATGACGTAATGGGGGGGTGTTATCTCTTTTGTCGAAAATCAGCCGTTTTTGCTCGAACATTAAATGCCTCCAAATGGTATTTAATTAACTTCCCGAGCCCCTGGAAGCATGAAAATCACTTTAAACATGCTAATTTTAGCTCTAACACTGATGATCCACCTACAAATGTGAACTGACGTTCAAAAATAAAACATTTGAAAACGGACCATTTTCCACATTTCTGAAGCATGACGTAATGGGGGGGTGTTATCTCTTTTGTCGAAAATCAGCCGTTTTTGCTCGAACATTAAATGCCTCCAAATGGTATTTAATTAACTTCCCGAGCCCCTGGAAGCATGAAAATCACTTTAAACATGCTAATTTTAGCTCTAACACTGATGATCCACCTACAAATGTGAACTGACGTTCAAAAATAAAACATTTGAAAACGGACCATTTTCCACATTTCTGAAGCATGACGTAATGGGGGGGTGTTATCTCTTTTGTCGAAAATCAGCCGTTTTTGCTCGAACATTAAATGCCTCCAAATGGTATTTAATTAACTTCCCGGGGTGAAGAAACCCTTTTTGAGAACTCAGAGTGAGTAAATTGGCCATTTTCATGCACTTTTAACCATTCCATAAATCTTGTGTTTTGGGCCCCTGGAAGCATGAAAATCACTTTAAACATGCTAATTTTAGCTCTAACACTGATGATCCACCTACAAATGTGAACTGACGTTCAAAAATAAAACATTTGAAAACGGACCATTTTCCACATTTCTGAAGCATGACGTAATGGGGGGGTGTTATCTCTTTTGTCGAAAATCAGCCGTTTTTGCTCGAACATTAAATGCCTCCAAATGGTATTTAATTAACTTCCCGAGCCCCTGGAAGCATGAAAATCACTTTAAACATGCTAATTTTAGCTCTAACACTGATGATCCACCTACAAATGTGAACTGACGTTCAAAAATAAAACATTTGAAAACGGACCATTTTCCACATTTCTGAAGCATGACGTAATGGGGGGGTGTTATCTCTTTTGTCGAAAATCAGCCGTTTTTGCTCGAACATTAAATGCCTCCAAATGGTATTTAATTAACTTCCCGAGCCCCTGGAAGCATGAAAATCACTTTAAACATGCTAATTTTAGCTCTAACACTGATGATCCACCTACAAATGTGAACTGACGTTCAAAAATAAAACATTTGAAAACGGACCATTTTCCACATTTCTGAAGCATGACGTAATGGGGGGGTGTTATCTCTTTTGTCGAAAATCAGCCGTTTTTGCTCGAACATTAAATGCCTCCAAATGGTATTTAATTAACTTCCCGAGCCCCTGGAAGCATGAAAATCTCTTTAAACATGCTAATTTTAGCTCTAACACTGATGATCCACCTACAAATGTGAACTGACGTTCAAAAATAAAACATTTGAAAACGGGCCATTTTCCACATTTCTGAAGCATGACGTAATGGGGGGGTGTTATCTCTTTTGTCGAAAATCAGCCGTTTTTGCTCGAACATTAAATGCCTCCAAATGGTATTTAATTAACTTCCCGAGCCCCTGGAAGCATGAAAATCACTTTAAACATGCTAATTTTAGCTCTAACACTGATGATCCACCTACAAATGTGAACTGACGTTGAAAAATAAAACATTTGAAAACGGACCATTTTCCACATTTCTGAAGCATGACGTAATGGGGGGGTGTTATCTCTTTTGTCGAAAATCAGCCGTTTTTGCTCGAACATTAAATGCCTCCAAATGGTATTTAATTAACTTCCCGGGGTGAAGAAACCCTTTTTGAGAACTCAGGGTGAGTAAATTGGCCATTTTCATGCACTTTTAACCATTCCATAAATCTTGTGTTTTGGGCCCCTGGAAGCATGAAAATCACTTTAAACATGCTAATTTTAGCTCTAACACTGATGATCCACCTACAAATGTGAACTGACGTTCAAAAATAAAACATTTGAAAACGGACCATTTTCCACATTTCTGAAGCATGACGTAATGGGGGGGTGTTATCTCTTTTGTCGAAAATCAGCCGTTTTTGCTCGAACATTAAATGCCTCCAAATGGTATTTAATTAACTTCCCGAGCCCCTGGAAGCATGAAAATCACTTTAAACATGCTAATTTTAGCTCTAACACTGATGATCCACCTACAAATGTGAACTGACGTTCAAAAATAAAACATTTGAAAACGGACCATTTTCCACATTTCTGAAGCATGACGTAATGGGGGGGTGTTATCTCTTTTGTCGAAAAGCAGCCGTTTTTGCTCGAACATTAAATGCCTCCAAATGGTATTTAATTAACTTCCCGAGCCCCTGGAAGCATGAAAATCTCTTTAAACATGCTAATTTTAGCTCTAACACTGATGATCCACCTACAAATGTGAACTGACGTTCAAAAATAAAACATTTGAAAACGGACCATTTTCCACATTTCTGAAGCATGACGTAATGGGGGGGTGTTATCTCTTTTGTCGAAAATCAGCCGTTTTTGCTCGAACATTAAATGCCTCCAAATGGTATTTAATTAACTTCCCGAGCCCCTGGAAGCATGAAAATCACTTTAAACATGCTAATTTTAGCTCTAACACTGATGATCCACCTACAAATGTGAACTGACGTTCAAAAATAAAACATTTGAAAACGGACCATTTTCCACATTTCTGAAGCATGACGTAATGGGGGGGTGTTATCTCTTTTGTCGAAAATCAGCCGTTTTTGCTCGAACATTAAATGCCTCCAAATGGTATTTAATTAACTTCCCGGGGTGAAGAAACCCTTTTTGAGAACTCAGGGTGAGTAAATTGGCCATTTTCATGCACTTTTAACCATTCCATAAATCTTGTGTTTTGGGCCCCTGGAAGCATGAAAATCACTTTAAACATGCTAATTTTAGCTCTAACACTGATGATCCACCTACAAATGTGAACTGACGTTCAAAAATAAAACATTTGAAAACGGACCATTTTCCACATTTCTGAAGCATGACGTAATGGGGGGGTGTTATCTCTTTTGTCGAAAATCAGCCGTTTTTGCTCGAACATTAAATGCCTCCAAATGGTATTTAATTAACTTCCCGAGCCCCTGGAAGCATGAAAATCACTTTAAACATGCTAATTTTAGCTCTAACACTGATGATCCACCTACAAATGTGAACTGACGTTCAAAAATAAAACATTTGAAAACGGACCATTTTCCACATTTCTGAAGCATGACGTAATGGGGGGGTGTTATCTCTTTTGTCGAAAATCAGCCGTTTTTGCTCGAACATTAAATGCCTCCAAATGGTATTTAATTAACTTCCCGGGGTGAAGAAACCCTTTTTGAGAACTCAGAGTGAGTAAATTGGCCATTTTCATGCACTTTTAACCATTCCATAAATCTTGTGTTTTGGGCCCCTGGAAGCATGAAAATCACTTTAAACATGCTAATTTTAGCTCTAACACTGATGATCCACCTACAAATGTGAACTGACGTTCAAAAATAAAACATTTGAAAACGGACCATTTTCCACATTTCTGAAGCATGACGTAATGGGGGGGTGTTATCTCTTTTGTCGAAAATCAGCCGTTTTTGCTCGAACATTAAATGCCTCCAAATGGTATTTATTTCACTTCCCGAGCCCCTGGAAGCATGAAAATCACTTTAAACATGCTAATTTTAGCTCTAACACTGATGATCCACCTACAAATGTGAACTGACGTTCAAAAATAAAACATTTGAAAACGGACCATTTTCCACATTTCTGAAGCATGACGTAATGGGGGGGTGTTATCTCTTTTGTCGAAAATCAGCCGTTTTTGCTCGAACATTAAATGCCTCCAAATGGTATTTATTTCACTTCCCGAGCCCCTGGAAGCATGAAAATCACTTTAAACATGCTAATTTTAGCTCTAACACTGATGATCCACCTACAAATGTGAACTGACGTTCAAGAATAAAACATTTGAAAACGGACCATTTTCCACATTTCTGAAGCATGACGTAATGGGGGGGTGTTATCTCTTTTGTCGAAAATCAGCCGTTTTTGCTCGAACATTAAATGCCTCCAAATGGTATTTAATTAACTTCCCGAGCCCCTGGAAGCATGAAAATCACTTTAAACATGCTAATTTTAGCTCTAACACTGATGATCCACCTACAAATGTGAACTGACGTTCAAAAATAAAACATTTGAAAACGGACCATTTTCCACATTTCTGAAGCATGACGTAATGGGGGGGTGTTATCTCTTTTGTCGAAAATCAGCCGTTTTTGCTCGAACATTAAATGCCTCCAAATGGTATTTAATTAACTTCCCGAGCCCCTGGAAGCATGAAAATCACTTTAAACATGCTAATTTTAGCTCTAACACTGATGATCCACCTACAAATGTGAACTGACGTTCAAAAATAAAACATTTGAAAACGGACCATTTTCCACATTTCTGAAGCATGACGTAATGGGGGGGTGTTATCTCTTTTGTCGAAAATCAGCCGTTTTTGCTCGAACATTAAATGCCTCCAAATGGTATTTAATTAACTTCCCGGGGTGAAGAAACCCTTTTTGAGAACTCAGAGTGAGTAAATTGGCCATTTTCATGCACTTTTAACCATTCCATAAATCTTGTGTTTTGGGCCCCTGGAAGCATGAAAATCACTTTAAACATGCTAATTTTAGCTCTAACACTGATGATCCACCTACAAATGTGAACTGACGTTCAAAAATAAAACATTTGAAAACGGACCATTTTCCACATTTCTGAAGCATGACGTAATGGGGGGGTGTTATCTCTTTTGTCGAAAATCAGCCGTTTTTGCTCGAACATTAAATGCCTCCAAATGGTATTTAATTAACTTCCCGAGCCCCTGGAAGCATGAAAATCACTTTAAACATGCTAATTTTAGCTCTAACACTGATGATCCACCTACAAATGTGAACTGACGTTCAAAAATAAAACATTTGAAAACGGACCATTTTCCACATTTCTGAAGCATGACGTAATGGGGGGGTGTTATCTCTTTTGTCGAAAATCAGCCGTTTTTGCTCGAACATTAAATGCCTCCAAATGGTATTTATTTCACTTCCCGAGCCCCTGGAAGCATGAAAATCACTTTAAACATGCTAATTTTAGCTCTAACACTGATGATCCACCTACAAATGTGAACTGACGTTCAAAAATAAAACATTTGAAAACGGACCATTTTCCACATTTCTGAAGCATGACGTAATGGGGGGGTGTTATCTCTTTTGTCGAAAATCAGCCGTTTTTGCTCGAACATTAAATGCCTCCAAATGGTATTTAATTAACTTCCCGAGCCCCTGGAAGCATGAAAATCACTTTAAACATGCTAATTTTAGCTCTAACACTGATGATCCACCTACAAATGTGAACTGACGTTCAAAAATAAAACATTTGAAAACGGACCATTTTCCACATTTCTGAAGCATGACGTAATGGGGGGGTGTTATCTCTTTTGTCGAAAATCAGCCGTTTTTGCTCGAACATTAAATGCCTCCAAATGGTATTTAATTAACTTCCCGGGGTGAAGAAACCCTTTTTGAGAACTCAGAGTGAGTAAATTGGCCATTTTCATGCACTTTTAACCATTCCATAAATCTTGTGTTTTGGGCCCCTGGAAGCATGAAAATCACTTTAAACATGCTAATTTTAGCTCTAACACTGATGATCCACCTACAAATGTGAACTGACGTTCAAAAATAAAACATTTGAAAACGGACCATTTTCCACATTTCTGAAGCATGACGTAATGGGGGGGTGTTATCTCTTTTGTCGAAAATCAGCCGTTTTTGCTCGAACATTAAATGCCTCCAAATGGTATTTAATTAACTTCCCGAGCCCCTGGAAGCATGAAAATCACTTTAAACATGCTAATTTTAGCTCTAACACTGATGATCCACCTACAAATGTGAACTGACGTTCAAAAATAAAACATTTGAAAACGGACCATTTTCCACATTTCTGAAGCATGACGTAATGGGGGGGTGTTATCTCTTTTGTCGAAAATCAGCCGTTTTTGCTCGAACATTAAATGCCTCCAAATGGTATTTAATTAACTTCCCGAGCCCCTGGAAGCATGAAAATCACTTTAAACATGCTAATTTTAGCTCTAACACTGATGATCCACCTACAAATGTGAACTGACGTTCAAAAATAAAACATTTGAAAACGGACCATTTTCCACATTTCTGAAGCATGACGTAATGGGGGGGTGTTATCTCTTTTGTCGAAAATCAGCCGTTTTTGCTCGAACATTAAATGCCTCCAAATGGTATTTAATTAACTTCCCGAGCCCCTGGAAGCATGAAAATCTCTTTAAACATGCTAATTTTAGCTCTAACACTGATGATCCACCTACAAATGTGAACTGACGTTCAAAAATAAAACATTTGAAAACGGACCATTTTCCACATTTCTGAAGCATGACGTAATGGGGGGGTGTTATCTCTTTTGTCGAAAATCAGCCATTTTTGCTCGAACATTAAATGCCTCCAAATGGTATTTAATTAACTTCCCGAGCCCCTGGAAGCATGAAAATCTCTTTAAACATGCTAATTTTAGCTCTAACACTGATGATCCACCTACAAATGTGAACTGACGTTCAAAAATAAAACATTTGAAAACGGACCATTTTCCACATTTCTGAAGCATGACGTAATGGGGGGGTGTTATCTCTTTTGTCGAAAATCAGCCGTTTTTGCTCGAACATTAAATGCCTCCAAATGGTATTTAATTAACTTCCCGGGGTGAAGAAACCCTTTTTGAGAACTCAGAGTGAGTAAATTGGCCATTTTCATGCACTTTTAACCATTCCATAAATCTTGTGTTTTGGGCCCCTGGAAGCATGAAAATCACTTTAAACATGCTAATTTTAGCTCTAACACTGATGATCCACCTACAAATGTGAACTGACGTTCAAAAATAAAACATTTGAAAGCGGACCATTTTCCACATTTCTGAAGCATGACGTAATGGGGGGGTGTTATCTCTTTTGTCGAAAATCAGCCGTTTTTGCTCGAACATTAAATGCCTCCAAATGGTATTTAATTAACTTCCCAGGGTGAAGAAACCCTTTTTGAGAACTCAGAGTGAGTAAATTGGCCATTTTCATGCACTTTTAACCATTCCATAAATCTTGTGTTTTGGGCCCCTGGAAGCATGAAAATCACTTTAAACATGCTAATTTTAGCTCTAACACTGATGATCCACCTACAAATGTGAACTGACGTTCAAAAATAAAACATTTGAAAACGGACCATTTTCCACATTTCTGAAGCATGACGTAATGGGGGGGTGTTATCTCTTTTGTCGAAAATCAGCCGTTTTTGCTCGAACATTAAATGCCTCCAAATGGTATTTAATTAACTTCCCGAGCCCCTGGAAGCATGAAAATCACTTTAAACATGCTAATTTTAGCTCTAACACTGATGATCCACCTACAAATGTGAACTGACGTTCAAAAATAAAACATTTGAAAACGGACCATTTTCCACATTTCTGAAGCATGACGTAATGGGGGGGTGTTATCTCTTTTGTCGAAAATCAGCCGTTTTTGCGCGAACATTAAATGCCTCCAAATGGTATTTATTTCACTTCCCGAGCCCCTGGAAGCATGAAAATCACTTTAAACATGCTAATTTTAGCTCTAACACTGATGATCCACCTACAAATGTGAACTGACGTTCAAAAATAAAACATTTGAAAACGGACCATTTTCCACATTTCTGAAGCATGACGTAATGGGGGGGTGTTATCTCTTTTGTTGAAAATCAGCCGTTTTTGCTCGAACATTAAATGCCTCCAAATGGTATTTAATTAACTTCCCGAGCCCCTGGAAGCATGAAAATCACTTTAAACATGCTAATTTTAGCTCTAACACTGATGATCCACCTACAAATGTGAACTGACGTTCAAAAATAAAACATTTGAAAACGGACCATTTTCCACATTTCTGAAGCATGACGTAATGGGGGGGTGTTATCTCTTTTGTCGAAAATCAGCCGTTTTTGCTCGAACATTAAATGCCTCCAAATGGTATTTAATTAACTTCCCGGGGTGAAGAAACCCTTTTTGAGAACTCAGAGTGAGTAAATTGGCCATTTTCATGCACTTTTAACCATTCCATAAATCTTGTGTTTTGGGCACCTGGAAGCATGAAAATCACTTTAAACATGCTAATTTTAGCTCTAACACAGATGATCCACCTACAAATGTGAACTGACGTTCAAAAATAAAACATTTGAAAACGGACCATTTTCCACATTTCTGAAGCATGACGTAATGGGGGGGTGTTATCTCTTTTGTCGAAAATCAGCCGTTTTTGCTCGAACATTAAATCCCTCCAAATGGTATTTAATTAACTTCCCGAGCCCCTGGAAGCATGAAAATCACTTTAAACATGCTAATTTTAGCTCTAACACTGATGATCCACCTACAAATGTGAACTGACGTTCAAAAATAAAACATTTGAAAACGGACCATTTTCCACATTTCTGAAGCATGACGTAATGGGGGGGTGTTATCTCTTTTGTCGAAAATCAGCCGTTTTTGCTCGAACATTAAATGCCTCCAAATGGTATTTAATTAACTTCCCGAGCCCCTGGAAGCATGAAAATCACTTTAAACATGCTAATTTTAGCTCTAACACTGATGATCCACCTACAAATGTGAACTGACGTTCAAAAATAAAACATTTGAAAACGGACCATTTTCCACATTTCTGAAGCATGACGTAATGGGGGGGTGTTATCTCTTTTTTCGAAAATCAGCCGTTTTTGCTCGAACATTAAATGCCTCCAAATGGTATTTAATTAACTTCCCGAGCCCCTGGAAGCATGAAAATCTCTTTAAACATGCTAATTTTAGCTCTAACACTGATGATCCACCTACAAATGTGAACTGACGTTCAAAAATAAAACATTTGAAAACGGACCATTTTCCACATTTCTGAAGCATGACGTAATGGGGGGGTGTTATCTCTTTTGTCGAAAATCAGCCGTTTTTGCTCGAACATTAAATGCCTCCAAATGGTATTTAATTAACTTCCCGAGCCCCTGGAAGCATGAAAATCACTTTAAACATGCTAATTTTAGCTCTAACACTGATGATCCACCTACAAATGTGAACTGACGTTCAAAAATAAAACATTTGAAAACGGACCATTTTCCACATTTCTGAAGCATGACGTAATGGGGGGGTGTTATCTCTTTTGTCGAAAATCAGCCGTTTTTGCTCGAACATTAAATGCCTCCAAATGGTATTTAATTAACTTCCCGAGCCCCTGGAAGCATGAAAATCTCTTTAAACATGCTAATTTTAGCTCTAACACTGATGATCCACCTACAAATGTGAACTGACGTTCAAAAATAAAACATTTGAAAACGGACCATTTTCCACATTTCTGAAGCATGACGTAATGGGGGGGTGTTATCTCTTTTGTCGAAAATCAGCCGTTTTTGCTCGAACATTAAATGCCTCCAAATGGTATTTAATTAACTTCCCGGGGTGAAGAAACCCTTTTTGAGAACTCAGAGTGAGTAAATTGGCCATTTTCATGCACTTTTAACCATTCCATAAATCTTGTGTTTTGGGCCCCTGGAAGCATGAAAATCACTTTAAACATGCTAATTTTAGCTCTAACACTGATGATCCACCTACAAATGTGAACTGACGTTCAAAAATAAAACATTTGAAAACGGACCATTTTCCACATTTCTGAAGCATGACGTAATGGGGGGGTGCTATCTCTTTTGTCGAAAATCAGCCGTTTTTGCTCGAACATTAAATGCCTCCAAATGGTATTTAATTAACTTCCCGGGGTGAAGAAACCCTTTTTGAGAACTCAGAGTGAGTAAATTGGCCATTTTCATGCACTTTTAACCATTCCATAAATCTTGTGTTTTGGGCCCCTGGAAGCATGAAAATCACTTTAAACATGCTAATTTTAGCTCTAACACTGATGATCCACCTACAAATGTGAACTGACGTTCAAAAATAAAACATTTGAAAACGGACCATTTTCCACATTTCTGAAGCATGACGTAATGGGGGGGTGTTATCTCTTTTGTCGAAAATCAGCCGTTTTTGCTCGAACATTAAATGCCTCCAAATGGTATTTAATTAACTTCCCGAGCCCCTGGAAGCATGAAAATCACTTTAAACATGCTAATTTTAGCTCTAACACTGATGATCCACCTACAAATGTGAACTGACGTTCAAAAATAAAACATTTGAAAACGGACCATTTTCCACATTTCTGAAGCATGACGTAATGGGGGGGTGTTATCTCTTTTGTCGAAAATCAGCCGTTTTTGCTCGAACATTAAATGCCTCCAAATGGTATTTAATTAACTTCCCGGGGTGAAGAAACCCTTTTTGAGAACTCAGAGTGAGTAAATTGGCCATTTTCATGCACTTTTAACCATTCCATAAATCTTGTGTTTTGGGCCCCTGGAAGCATGAAAATCACTTTAAACATGCTAATTTTAGCTCTAACACTGATGATCCACCTACAAATGTGAACTGACGTTCAAAAATAAAACATTTGAAAACGGACCATTTTCCACATTTCTGAAGCATGACGTAATGGGGGGGTGCTATCTCTTTTGTCGAAAATCAGCCGTTTTTGCTCGAACATTAAATGCCTCCAAATGGTATTTAATTAACTTCCCGGGGTGAAGAAACCCTTTTTGAGAACTCAGAGTGAGTAAATTGGCCATTTTCATGCACTTTTAACCATTCCATAAATCTTGTGTTTTGGGCCCCTGGAAGCATGAAAATCACTTTAAACATGCTAATTTTAGCTCTAACACTGATGATCCACCTACAAATGTGAACTGACGTTCAAAAATAAAACATTTGAAAACGGACCATTTTCCACATTTCTGAAGCATGACGTAATGGGGGGGTGTTATCTCTTTTGTCGAAAATCAGCCGTTTTTGCTCGAACATTAAATGCCTCCAAATGGTATTTAATTAACTTCCCGAGCCCCTGGAAGCATGAAAATCACTTTAAACATGCTAATTTTAGCTCTAACACTGATGATCCACCTACAAATGTGAACTGACGTTCAAAAATAAAACATTTGAAAACGGACCATTTTCCACATTTCTGAAGCATGACGTAATGGGGGGGTGTTATCTCTTTTGTCGAAAATCAGCCGTTTTTGCGCGAACATTAAATGCCTCCAAATGGTATTTATTTCACTTCCCGAGCCCCTGGAAGCATGAAAATCACTTTAAACATGCTAATTTTAGCTCTAACACTGATGATCCACCTACAAATGTGAACTGACGTTCAAAAATAAAACATTTGAAAACGGACCATTTTCCACATTTCTGAAGCATGACGTAATGGGGGGGTGTTATCTCTTTTGTTGAAAATCAGCCGTTTTTGCTCGAACATTAAATGCCTCCAAATGGTATTTAATTAACTTCCTGAGCCCCTGGAAGCATGAAAATCACTTTAAACATGCTAATTTTAGCTCTAACACTGATGATCCACCTACAAATGTGAACTGACGTTCAAAAATAAAACATTTGAAAACGGACCATTTTCCACATTTCTGAAGCATGACGTAATGGGGGGGTGTTATCTCTTTTGTCGAAAATCAGCCGTTTTTGCTCGAACATTAAATGCCTCCAAATGGTATTTAATTAACTTCCCGGGGTGAAGAAACCCTTTTTGAGAACTCAGAGTGAATAAATTGGCCATTTTCATGCACTTTTAACCATTCCATAAATCTTGTGTTTTGGGCCCCTGGAAGCATGAAAATCACTTTAAACATGCTAATTTTAGCTCTAACACAGATGATCCACCTACAAATGTGAACTGACGTTCAAAAATAAAACATTTGAAAACGGACCATTTTCCACATTTCTGAAGCATGACGTAATGGGGGGGTGTTATCTCTTTTGTCGAAAATCAGCCGTTTTTGCTCGAACATTAAATGCCTCCAAATGGTATTTAATTAACTTCCCGAGCCCCTGGAAGCATGAAAATCACTTTAAACATGCTAATTTTAGCTCTAACACTGATGATCCACCTACAAATGTGAACTGACGTTCAAAAATAAAACATTTGAAAACGGACCATTTTCCACATTTCTGAAGCATGACGTAATGGGGGGGTGTTATCTCTTTTGTCGAAAATCAGCCGTTTTTGCTCGAACATTAAATGCCTCCAAATGGTATTTAATTAACTTCCCGAGCCCCTGGAAGCATGAAAATCACTTTAAACATGCTAATTTTAGCTCTAACACTGATGATCCACCTACAAATGTGAACTGACGTTCAAAAATAAAACATTTGAAAACGGACCATTTTCCACATTTCTGAAGCATGACGTAATGGGGGGGTGTTATCTCTTTTGTCGAAAATCAGCCGTTTTTGCTCGAACATTAAATGCCTCCAAATGGTATTTAATTAACTTCCCGAGCCCCTGGAAGCATGAAAATCACTTTAAACATGCTAATTTTAGCTCTAACACTGATGATCCACCTACAAATGTGAACTGACGTTCAAAAATAAAACATTTGAAAACGGACCATTTTCCACATTTCTGAAGCATGACGTAATGGGGGGTGTTATCTCTTTTGTCGAAAATCAGCCGTTTTTGCTCGAACATTAAATGCCTCCAAATGGTATTTATTTCACTTCCCGGGGTGAAGAAACCCTTTTTGAGAACTCAGAGTGAGTAAATTGGCCATTTTCATGCACTTTTAACCATTCCATTAATCTTGTGTTTTGGGCCCCTGGAAGCATGAAAATCACTTTAAACATGCTAATTTTAGCTCTAACACTGATGATCCACCTACAAATGTGAACTGACGTTCAAAAATAAAACATTTGAAAACGGACCATTTTCCACATTTCTGAAGCATGACGTAATGGGGGGGTGTTATCTCTTTTGTCGAAAATCAGCCGTTTTTGCTCGAACATTAAATGCCTCCAAATGGTATTTAATTAACTTCCCGAGCCCCTGGAAGCATGAAAATCACTTTAAACATGCTAATTTTAGCTCTAACACTGATGATCCACCTACAAATGTGAACTGACGTTCAAAAATAAAACATTTGAAAACGGACCATTTTCCACATTTCTGAAGCATGACGTAATGGGGGGGTGTTATCTCTTTTGTCGAAAATCAGCCGTTTTTGCTCGAACATTAAATGCCTCCAAATGGTATTTATTTCACTTCCCGAGCCCCTGGAAGCATGAAAATCACTTTAAACATGCTAATTTTACCTCTAACACTGATGATCCACCTACAAATGTGAACTGACGTTCAAAAATAAAACATTTGAAAACGGACCATTTTCCACATTTCTGAAGCATGACGTAATGGGGGGGTGTTATCTCTTTTGTCGAAAATCAGCCGTTTTTGCTCGAACATTAAATGCCTCCAAATGGTATTTATTTCACTTCCCGAGCCCCTGGAAGCATGAAAATCACTTTAAACATGCTAATTTTAGCTCTAACACTGATGATCCACCTACAAATGTGAACTGACGTTCAAAAATAAAACATTTGAAAACTGACCATTTTCCACATTTCTGAAGCATGACGTAATGGGGGGGTGTTATCTCTTTTGTCGAAAATCAGCCGTTTTTGCTCGAACATTAAATGCCTCCAAATGGTATTTAATTAACTTCCCGAGCCCCTGGAAGCATGAAAATCACTTTAAACATGCTCATTTTAGCTCTAACACTGATGATCCACCTACAAATGTGAACTGACGTTCAAAAATAAAACATTTGAAAACGGACCATTTTCCACATTTCTGAAGCATGACGTAATGGGGGGGTGTTATCTCTTTTGTCGAAAATCAGCCGTTTTTGCTCGAACATTAAATGCCTCCAAATGGTATTTATTTCACTTCCCGGGGTGAAGAAACCCTTTTTGAGAACTCAGAGTGAGTAAATTGGCCATTTTCATGCACTTTTAACCATTCCATTAATCTTGTGTTTTGGGCCCCTGGAAGCATGAAAATCACTTTAAACATGCTAATTTTAGCTCTAACACTGATGATCCACCTACAAATGTGAACTGACGTTCAAAAATAAAACATTTGAAAACGGACCATTTTCCACATTTCTGAAGCATGACGTAATGGGGGGGTGTTATCTCTTTTGTCGAAAATCAGCCGTTTTTGCTCGAACATTAAATGCCTCCAAATGGTATTTAATTAACTTCCCGAGCCCCTGGAAGCATGAAAATCACTTTAAACATGCTAATTTTAGCTCTAACACTGATGATCCACCTACAAATGTGAACTGACGTTCAAAAATAAAACATTTGAAAACGGACCATTTTCCACATTTCTGAAGCATGACGTAATGGGGGGGTGTTATCTCTTTTGTCGAAAATCAGCCGTTTTTGCTCGAACATTAAATGCCTCCAAATGGTATTTATTTCACTTCCCGAGCCCCTGGAAGCATGAAAATCACTTTAAACATGCTAATTTTACCTCTAACACTGATGATCCACCTACAAATGTGAACTGACGTTCAAAAATAAAACATTTGAAAACGGACCATTTTCCACATTTCTGAAGCATGACGTAATGGGGGGGTGTTATCTCTTTTGTCGAAAATCAGCCGTTTTTGCTCGAACATTAAATGCCTCCAAATGGTATTTATTTCACTTCCCGAGCCCCTGGAAGCATGAAAATCACTTTAAACATGCTAATTTTAGCTCTAACACTGATGATCCACCTACAAATGTGAACTGACGTTCAAAAATAAAACATTTGAAAACTGACCATTTTCCACATTTCTGAAGCATGACGTAATGGGGGGGTGTTATCTCTTTTGTCGAAAATCAGCCGTTTTTGCTCGAACATTAAATGCCTCCAAATGGTATTTAATTAACTTCCCGAGCCCCTGGAAGCATGAAAATCACTTTAAACATGCTCATTTTAGCTCTAACACTGATGATCCACCTACAAATGTGAACTGACGTTCAAAAATAAAACATTTGAAAACGGACCATTTTCCACATTTCTGAAGCATGACGTAATGGGGGGGTGTTATCTCTTTTGTCGAAAATCAGCCGTTTTTGCTCGAACATTAAATGCCTCCAAATGGTATTTAATTAACTTCCCGGGGTGAAGAAACCCTTTTTGAGAACTCAGAGTGAGTAAATTGGCCATTTTCATGCACTTTTAACCATTCCATAAATCTTGTGTTTTGGGCCCCTGGAAGCATGAAAATCACTTTAAACATGCTAATTTTAGCTCTAACACTGATGATCCACCTACAAATGTGAACTGACGTTCAAAAATAAAACATTTGAAAACGGACCATTTTCCACATTTCTGAAGCATGACGTAATGGGGGGGTGTTATCTCTTTTGTCGAAAATCAGCCGTTTTTGCTCGAACATTAAATGCCTCCAAATGGTATTTAATTAACTTCCCGAGCCCCTGGAAGCATGAAAATCACTTTAAACATGCTAATTTTAGCTCTAACACTGATGATCCACCTACAAATGTGAACTGACGTTCAAAAATAAAACATTTGAAAACGGACCATTTTCCACATTTCTGAAGCATGACGTAATGGGGGGGTGTTATCTCTTTTGTCGAAAATCAGCCGTTTTTGCGCGAACATTAAATGCCTCCAAATGGTATTTATTTCACTTCCCGAGCCCCTGGAAGCATGAAAATCACTTTAAACATGCTAATTTTAGCTCTAACACTGATGATCCACCTACAAATGTGAACTGACGTTCAAAAATAAAACATTTGAAAACTGACCATTTTCCACATTTCTGAAGCATGACGTAATGGGGGGGTGTTATCTCTTTTGTTGAAAATCAGCCGTTTTTGCTCGAACATTAAATGCCTCCAAATGGTATTTAATTAACTTCCCGAGCCCCTGGAAGCATGAAAATCACTTTAAACATGCTAATTTTAGCTCTAACACTGATGATCCACCTACAAATGTGAACTGACGTTCAAAAATAAAACATTTGAAAACGGACCATTTTCCACATTTCTGAAGCATGACGTAATGGGGGGGTGTTATCTCTTTTGTCGAAAATCAGCCGTTTTTGCTCGAACATTAAAAGCCTCCAAATGGTATTTAATTAACTTCCCGGGGTGAAGAAACCCTTTTTGAGAACTCAGAGTGAGTAAATTGGCCATTTTCATGCACTTTTAACCATTCCATAAATCTTGTGTTTTGGGCCCCTGGAAGCATGAAAATCACTTTAAACATGCTAATTTTAGCTCTAACACAGATGATCCACCTACAAATGTGAACTGACGTTCAAAAATAAAACATTTGAAAACGGACCATTTTCCACATTTCTGAAGCATGACGTAATGGGGGGGTGTTATCTCTTTTGTCAAAAATCAGCCGTTTTTGCTCGAACATTAAATGCCTCCAAATGGTATTTAATTAACTTCCCGAGCCCCTGGAAGCATGAAAATCACTTTAAACATGCTAATTTTAGCTCTAACACTGATGATCCACCTACAAATGTGAACTGACGTTCAAAAATAAAACATTTGAAAACGGACCATTTTCCACATTTCTGAAGCATGACGTAATGGGGGGGTGTTATCTCTTTTGTCGAAAATCAGCCGTTTTTGCTCGAACATTAAATGCCTCCAAATGGTATTTAATTAACTTCCCGAGCCCCTGGAAGCATGAAAATCACTTTAAACATGCTAATTTTAGCTCTAACACTGATGATCCACCTACAAATGTGAACTGACGTTCAAAAATAAAACATTTGAAAACGGACCATTTTCCACATTTCTGAAGCATGACGTAATGGGGGGGTGTTATCTCTTTTGTCGAAAATCAGCCGTTTTTGCTCGAACATTAAATGCCTCCAAATGGTATTTAATTAACTTCCCGAGCCCCTGGAAGCATGAAAATCACTTTAAACATGCTAATTTTAGCTCTAACACTGATGATCCACCTACAAATGTGAACTGACGTTCAAAAATAAAACATTTGAAAACGGACCATTTTCCACATTTCTGAAGCATGACGTAATGGGGGGGTGTTATCTCTTTTGTCGAAAATCAGCCGTTTTTGCTCGAACATTAAATGCCTCCAAATGGTATTTATTTCACTTCCCGGGGTGAAGAAACCCTTTTTGAGAACTCAGAGTGAGTAAATTGGCCATTTTCATGCACTTTTAACCATTCCATTAATCTTGTGTTTTGGGCCCCTGGAAGCATGAAAATCACTTTAAACATGCTAATTTTAGCTCTAACACTGATGATCCACCTACAAATGTGAACTGACGTTCAAAAATAAAACATTTGAAAACGGACCATTTTCCACATTTCTGAAGCATGACGTAATGGGGGGGTGTTATCTCTTTTGTCGAAAATCAGCCGTTTTTGCTCGAACATTAAATGCCTCCAAATGGTATTTAATTAACTTCCCGAGCCCCTGGAAGCATGAAAATCACTTTAAACATGCTAATTTTAGCTCTAACACTGATGATCCACCTACAAATGTGAACTGACGTTCAAAAATAAAACATTTGAAAACGGACCATTTTCCACATTTCTGAAGCATGACGTAATGGGGGGGTGTTATCTCTTTTGTCGAAAATCAGCCGTTTTTGCTCGAACATTAAATGCCTCCAAATGGTATTTATTTCACTTCCCGAGCCCCTGGAAGCATGAAAATCACTTTAAACATGCTAATTTTACCTCTAACACTGATGATCCACCTACAAATGTGAACTGACGTTCAAAAATAAAACATTTGAAAACGGACCATTTTCCACATTTCTGAAGCATGACGTAATGGGGGGGTGTTATCTCTTTTGTCGAAAATCAGCCGTTTTTGCTCGAACATTAAATGCCTCCAAATGGTATTTAATTAACTTCCCGAGCCTCTGGAAGCATGAAAATCACTTTAAACATGCTAATTTTAGCTCTAACACTGATGATCCACCTACAAATGTGAACTGACGTTCAAAAATAAAACATTTGAAAACGGACCATTTTCCACATTTCTGAAGCATGACGTAATGGGGGGGGTGTTATCTCTTTTGTCGAAAATCAGCCGTTTTTGCTCGAACATTAAATGCCTCCAAATGGTATTTAATTAACTTCCCGGGGTGAAGAAACCCTTTTTGAGAACTCAGAGTGAGTAAATTGGCCATTTTCATGCACTTTTAACCATTCCATAAATCTTGTGTTTTGGGCCCCTGGAAGCATGAAAATCACTTTAAACATGCTAATTTTAGCTCTAACACTAATGATCCACCTACAAATGTGAACTGACGTTCAAAAATAAAACATTTGAAAACGGACCATTTTCCACATTTCTGAAGCATGACGTAATGGGGGGGTGTTATCTCTTTTGTCGAAAATCAGCCGTTTTTGCTCGAACATTAAATGCCTCCAAATGGTATTTAATTAACTTCCCGAGCCCCTGGAAGCATGAAAATCACTTTAAACATGCTAATTTTAGCTCTAACACTGATGATCCACCTACAAATGTGAACTGACGTTCAAAAATAAAACATTTGAAAACGGACCATTTTCCACATTTCTGAAGCATGACGTAATGGGGGGGTGTTATCTCTTTTGTCGAAAATCAGCCGTTTTTGCTCGAACATTAAATGCCTCCAAATGGTATTTATTTCACTTCCCGGGGTGAAGAAACCCCTTTTGAGAACTCAGAGTGAGTAAATTGGCCATTTTCATGCACTTTTAACCATTCCATTAATCTTGTGTTTTGGGCCCCTGGAAGCATGAAAATCACTTTAAACATGCTAATTTTAGCTCTAACACTGATGATCCACCTACAAATGTGAACTGACGTTCAAAAATAAAACATTTGAAAACGGACCATTTTCCACATTTCTGAAGCATGACGTAATGGGGGGGTGTTATCTCATTTGTCGAAAATCAGCCGTTTTTGCTCGAACATTAAATGCCTCCAAATGGTATTTAATTAACTTCCCGAGCCCCTGGAAGCATGAAAATCACTTTAAACATGCTAATTTTAGCTCTAACACTGATGATCCACCTACAAATGTGAACTGACGTTCAAAAATAAAACATTTGAAAACGGACCATTTTCCACATTTCTGAAGCATGACGTAATGGGGGGGTGTTATCTCTTTTGTCGAAAATCAGCCGTTTTTGCTCGAACATTAAATGCCTCCAAATGGTATTTATTTCACTTCCCGAGCCCCTGGAAGCATGAAAATCACTTTAAACATGCTAATTTTACCTCTAACACTGATGATCCACCTACAAATGTGAACTGACGTTCAAAAATAAAACATTTGAAAACGGACCATTTTCCACATTTCTGAAGCATGACGTAATGGGGGGGTGTTATCTCTTTTGTCGAAAATCAGCCGTTTTTGCTCGAACATTAAATGCCTCCAAATGGTATTTATTTCACTTCCCGAGCCCCTGGAAGCATGAAAATCACTTTAAACATGCTAATTTTAGCTCTAACACTGATGATCCACCTACAAATGTGAACTGACGTTCAAAAATAAAACATTTGAAAACTGACCATTTTCCACATTTCTGAAGCATGACGTAATGGGGGGGTGTTATCTCTTTTGTCGAAAATCAGCCGTTTTTGCTCGAACATTAAATGCCTCCAAATGGTATTTAATTAACTTCCCGAGCCCCTGGAAGCATGAAAATCACTTTAAACATGCTCATTTTAGCTCTAACACTGATGATCCACCTACAAATGTGAACTGACGTTCAAAAATAAAACATTTGAAAACGGACCATTTTCCACATTTCTGAAGCATGACGTAATGGGGGGGTGTTATCTCTTTTGTCGAAAATCAGCCGTTTTTGCTCGAACATTAAATGCCTCCAAATGGTATTTAATTAACTTCCCGGGGTGAAGAAACCCTTTTTGAGAACTCAGAGTGAGTAAATTGGCCATTTTCATGCACTTTTAACCATTCCATAAATCTTGTGTTTTGGGCCCCTGGAAGCATGAAAATCACTTTAAACATGCTAATTTTAGCTCTAACACTGATGATCCACCAACAAATGTGAACTGACGTTCAAAAATAAAACATTTGAAAACGGACCATTTTCCACATTTCTGAAGCATGACGTAATGGGGGGGGTGTTATCTCTTTTGTCGAAAATCAGCCGTTTTTGCTCGAACATTAAATGCCTCCAAATGGTATTTAATTAACTTCCCGAGCCCCTGGAAGCATGAACATCACTTTAAACATGCTAATTTTAGCTCTAACACTGATGATCCACATACAAATGTGAACTGACGTTCAAAAATAAAACATTTGAAAACGGACCATTTTCCACATTTCTGAAGCATGACGTAATGGGGGGGTGTTATCTCTTTTGTCGAAAATCAGCCGTTTTTGCTCGAACATTAAATGCCTCCAAATGGTATTTAATTAACTTCCCGGGGTGAAGAAACCCTTTTTGAGAACTCAGAGTGAGTAAATTGGCCATTTTCATGCACTTTTAAACATTCCATTAATCTTGTGTTTTGGGCCACTGGAAGCATGAAAATCACTTTAAACATGCTAATTTTAGCTCTAACACTGATGATCCACCTACAAATGTGAACTGACGTTAAAAAATAAAACATTTGAAAACGGACCATTTTCCACATTTCTGAAGCATGACGTAATGGGGGGGTGTTATCTCTTTTGTCGAAAATCAGCCGTTTTTGCTCGAACATTAAATGCCTCCAAATGGTATTTAATTAACTTCCCGAGCCCCTGGAAGCATGAAAATCACTTTAAACATGCTAATTTTAGCTCTAACACTGATGATCCACCTACAAATGTGAACTGACGTTCAAAAATAAAACATTTGAAAACGGACCATTTTCCACATTTCTGAAGCATGACGTAATGGGGGGGTGTTATCTCTTTTGTCGAAAATCAGCCGTTTTTGCTCGAACATTAAATGCCTCCAAATGGTATTTAATTAACTCCCGGGGCGAAGAAACCCTTTTTGAGAACTCAGAGTGAGTAAATTGGCCATTTTCATGCACTTTTAACCATTCCATTAATCTTGTGTTTTGGGCCCCTGGAAGCATGAAAATCACTTTAAACATGCTAATTTTAGCTCTAACACTGATGATCCACCTACAAATGTGAACTGACGTTAAAAAATAAAACATTTGAAAACGGACCATTTTCCACATTTCTGAAGCATGACGTAATGGGGGGGTGTTATCTCTTTTGTCGAAAATCAGCCGTTTTTGCTCGAACATTAAATGCCTCCAAATGGTATTTCATTAACTTCCCGAGCCCCTGGAAGCATGAAAATCACTTTAAACATGCTAATTTTAGCTCTAACACTGATGATCCACCTACAAATGTGAACTGACGTTCAAAAATAAAACATTTGAAAACGGACCATTTTCCACATTTCTGAAGCATGACGTAATGGGGGGGTGTTATCTCTTTTGTCGAAAATCAGCCGTTTTTGCTCGAACATTAAATGCCTCCAAATGGTATTTAATTAACTTCCCGAGCCCCTGGAAGCATGAAAATCACTTTAAACATGCTAATTTTAGCTCTAACACTGATGATCCACCTACAAATGTGAACTGACGTTCAAAAATAAAACATTTGAAAACGGACCATTTTCCACATTTCTGAAGCATGACGTAATGGGGGGGTGTTATCTCTTTTGTCGAAAATCAGCCGTTTTTGCTCGAACATTAAATGCCTCCAAATGGTATTTAATTAACTTCCCGGGGTGAAGAAACCCTTTTTGAGAACTCAGAGTGAGTAAATTGGCCATTTTCATGCACTTTTAACCATTCCATAAATCTTGTGTTTTGGGCCCCTGGAAGCATGAAAATCACTTTAAACATGCTAATTTTAGCTCTAACACTGATGATCCACCAACAAATGTGAACTGACGTTCAAAAATAAAACATTTGAAAACGGACCATTTTCCACATTTCTGAAGCATGACTTAATTGGGGGGTGTTATCTCTTTTGTCGAAAATCAGCCGTTTTTGCTCGAACATTAAATGCCTCCAAATGGTATTTAATTAACTTCCCGAGCCCCTGGAAGCATGAAAATCACTTTAAACATGCCAATTTTAGCTCTATCACTGATGATCCACCTACAAATGTGAACTGACGTTCAAAAATAAAACATTTGAAAACGGACCATTTTCCACATTTCTGAAGCATGACGTAATGGGGGGGGTGTTATCTCTTTTGTCGAAAATCAGCCGTTTTTGCTCGAACATTAAATGCCTCCAAATGGTATTTAATTAACTTCCCGTGCCCCTGGAAGCATGAAAATCACTTTAAACATGCTAATTTTAGCTCTAACACTGATGATCCACCTACAAATGTGAACTGACGTTCAAAAATAAAACATTTGAAAACGGACCATTTTCCACATTTCTGAAGCATGACGTAATGGGGGGGTGTTATCTCTTTTGTCGAAAATCAGCCGTTTTTGCTCGAACATTAAATGCCTCCAAATGGTATTTAATTAACTTCCCGGGGTGAAGAAACCCTTTTTGAGAACTCAGAGTGAGTAAATTGGCCATTTTCATGCACTTTTAACCATTCCATTAATCTTGTGTTTTGGGCCCCTGGAAGCATGAAAATCACTTTAAACATGCTAATTTTAGCTCTAACACTGATGATCCACCTACAAATGTGAACTGACGTTCAAAAATAAAACATTTGAAAACGGACCATTTTCCACATTTCTGAAGCATGACGTAATGGGGGGGTGTTATCTCTTTTGTCGAAAATCAGCCGTTTTTGCTCGAACATTAAATGCCTCCAAATGGTATTTAATTAACTTCCCGAGCCCCTGGAAGCATGAAAATCACTTTAAACATGCTAATTTTAGCTCTAACACTGATGATCCACCTACAAATGTGAACTGACGTTCAAAAATAAAACATTTGAAAACGGACCATTTTCCACATTTCTGAAGCATGACGTAATGGGGGGGTGTTATCTCTTTTGTCGAAAATCAGCCGTTTTTGCTCGAACATTAAATGCCTCCAAATGGTATTTAATTAACTTCCCGAGCCTCTGGAAGCATGAAAATCACTTTAAACATGCTAATTTTAGCTCTAACACTGATGATCCACCTACAAATGTGAACTGACGTTCAAAAATAAAACATTTGAAAACGGACCATTTTCCACATTTCTGAAGCATGACGTAATGGGGGGGGTGTTATCTCTTTTGTCGAAAATCAGCCGTTTTTGCTCGAACATTAAATGCCTCCAAATGGTATTTAATTAACTTCCCGGGGTGAAGAAACCCTTTTTGAGAACTCAGAGTGAGTAAATTGGCCATTTTCATGCACTTTTAACCATTCCATAAATCTTGTGTTTTGGGCCCCTGGAAGCATGAAAATCACTTTAAACATGCTAATTTTAGCTCTAACACTAATGATCCACCTACAAATGTGAACTGACGTTCAAAAATAAAACATTTGAAAACGGACCATTTTCCACATTTCTGAAGCATGACGTAATGGGGGGGTGTTATCTCTTTTGTCGAAAATCAGCCGTTTTTGCTCGAACATTAAATGCCTCCAAATGGTATTTAATTAACTTCCCGAGCCCCTGGAAGCATGAAAATCACTTTAAACATGCTAATTTTAGCTCTAACACTGATGATCCACCTACAAATGTGAACTGACGTTCAAAAATAAAACATTTGAAAACGGACCATTTTCCACATTTCTGAAGCATGACGTAATGGGGGGGTGTTATCTCTTTTGTCGAAAATCAGCCGTTTTTGCTCGAACATTAAATGCCTCCAAATGGTATTTATTTCACTTCCCGGGGTGAAGAAACCCCTTTTGAGAACTCAGAGTGAGTAAATTGGCCATTTTCATGCACTTTTAACCATTCCATTAATCTTGTGTTTTGGGCCCCTGGAAGCATGAAAATCACTTTAAACATGCTAATTTTAGCTCTAACACTGATGATCCACCTACAAATGTGAACTGACGTTCAAAAATAAAACATTTGAAAACGGACCATTTTCCACATTTCTGAAGCATGACGTAATGGGGGGGTGTTATCTCATTTGTCGAAAATCAGCCGTTTTTGCTCGAACATTAAATGCCTCCAAATGGTATTTAATTAACTTCCCGAGCCCCTGGAAGCATGAAAATCACTTTAAACATGCTAATTTTAGCTCTAACACTGATGATCCACCTACAAATGTGAACTGACGTTCAAAAATAAAACATTTGAAAACGGACCATTTTCCACATTTCTGAAGCATGACGTAATGGGGGGGTGTTATCTCTTTTGTCGAAAATCAGCCGTTTTTGCTCGAACATTAAATGCCTCCAAATGGTATTTAATTAACTTCCCGGGGTGAAGAAACCCTTTTTGAGAACTCAGAGTGAGTAAATTGGCCATTTTCATGCACTTTTAACCATTCCATAAATCTTGTGTTTTGGGCCCCTGGACGCATGAAAATCACTTTAAACATGCTAATTTTAGCTCTAACACTGATGATCCACCTACAAATGTGAACTGACGTTCAAAAATAAAACATTTGAAAACGGACCATTTTCCACATTTCTGAAGCATGACGTAATGGGGGGGTGTTATCTCTTTTGTCGAAAATCAGCCGTTTTTGCTCGAACATTAAATGCCTCCAAATGGTATTTATTTCACTTCCCGAGCCCCTGGAAGCATGAAAATCACTTTAAACATGCTAATTTTAGCTCTAACACTGATGATCCACCTACAAATGTGAACTGACGTTCAAAAATAAAACATTTGAAAACGGACCATTTTCCACATTTCTGAAGCATGACGTAATGGGGGGGTGTTATCTCTTTTGTCGAAAATCAGCCGTTTTTGCTCGAACATTAAATGCCTCCAAATGGTATTTAGTTCACTTCCCGAGCCCCTGGAAGCATGAAAATCACTTTAAACATGCTAATTTTAGCTCTAACACTGATGATCCACCTACAAATGTGAACTGACGTTCAAAAATAAAACATTTGAAAACGGACCATTTTCCACATTTCTGAAGCATGACGTAATGGGGGGGTGTTATCTCTTTTGTCGAAAATCAGCCGTTTTTGCTCGAACATTAAATGCCTCCAAATGGTATTTATTTCACTTCCCGGGGTGAAGAAACCCTTTTTGAGAACTCAGAGTGAGTAAATTGGCCATTTTCATGCACTTTTAACCATTCCATAAATCTTGTGTTTTGGGCCCCTGGAAGCATGAAAATCACTTTAAACATGCTAATTTTAGCTCTAACACTGATGATCCACCTACAAATGTGAACTGACGTTCAAATATAAAACATTTGAAAACGGACCATTTTCCACATTTCTGAAGCATGACGTAATGGGGGGGTGTTATCTCTTTTGTCGAAAATCAGCCGTTTTTGCTCAAACATTAAATGCCTCCAAATGGTATTTAATTAACTTCCCGAGCCCCTGGAAGCATGAAAATCACTTTAAACATGCTAATTTTAGCTCTAACACTGATGATCCACCTACAAATGTGAACTGACGTTCAAAAATAAAACATTTGAAAACGGACCATTTTCCACATTTCTGAAGCATGACGTAATGGGGGGGTGTTATCTCTTTTGTCGAAAATCAGCCGTTTTTGCTCGAACATTAAATGCCTCCAAATGGTATTTAATTAACTTCCCGAGCCGCTGGAAGCATGAAAATCACTTTAAACATGCTAATTTTAGCTCTAACACTGATGATCCACCTAAAAATGTGAACTGACGTTCAAAAATAAAACATTTGAAAACGGACCATTTTCCACATTTCTGAAGCATGACGTAATGGGGGGGTGTTATCTCTTTTGTCGAAAATCAGCCGTTTTTGCTCGAACATTAAATGCCTCCAAATGGTATTTAATTAACTTCCCGAGCCCCTGGAAGCATGAAAATCACTTTAAACATGCTAATTTTAGCTCTAACACTGATGATCCACCTACAAATGTGAACTGACGTTCAAAAATAAAACATTTGAAAACGGACCATTTTCCACATTTCTGAAGCATGACGTAATGGGGGGGGTGTTATCTCTTTTGTCGAAAATCAGCCGTTTTTGCTCGAACAATAAATGCCTCCAAATGGTATTTAATTAACTTCCCGAGCCCCTTGAAGCATGAAAATCACTTTAAACATGCTAATTTTAGCTCTAACACTGATGATCCACCTACAAATGTGAACTGACGTTCAAAAATAAAACATTTGAAAACGGACCATTTTCCACATTTCTGAAGCATGACGTAATGGGGGGGTGTTATCTCTTTTGTCGAAAATCAGCCGTTTTTGCTCGAACATTAAATGCCTCCAAATGGTATTTATTTCACTTCCCGGGGTGAAGAAACCCCTTTTGAGAACTCAGAGTGAGTAAATTGGCCATTTTCATGCACTTTTAACCATTCCATTAATCTTGTGTTTTGGGCCCCTGGAAGCATGAAAATCACTTTAAACATGCTAATTTTAGCTCTAACACTGATGATCCACCTACAAATGTGAACTGACGTTCAAAAATAAAACATTTGAAAACGGACCATTTTCCACATTTCTGAAGCATGACGTAATGGGGGGGTGTTATCTCTTTTGTCGAAAATCAGCCGTTTTTGCTCGAACATTAAATGCCTCCAAACAGTATTTAATTAACTTCCCGAGCCCCTGGAAGCATGAAAATCACTTTAAACATGCTAATTTTAGCTCTAACACTGATGATCCACCTACAAATATGAACTGACGTTCAAAAATAAAACATTTGAAAACGGACCATTTTCCACATTTCTGAAGCATGACGTAATGGGGGGGTGTTATCTCTTTTGTCGAAAATCAGCCGTTTTTGCTCGAACATTAAATGCCTCCAAATGGTATTTAATTAACTTCCCGGGGTGAAGAAACCCTTTTTGAGAACTCAGAGTGAGTAAATTGGCCATTTTCATGCACTTTTAACCATTCCATAAATCTTGTGTTTTGGGCCCCTGGAAGCATGAAAATCACTTTAAACATGCTAATTTTAGCTCTAACACTGATGATCCACCTACAAATGTGAACTGACGTTCAAAAATCAAACATTTGAAAACGGACCATTTTCCACATTTCTGAAGCATGACGTAATGGGGGGGTGTTATCTCTTTTGTCGAAAATCAGCCGTTTTTGCTCGAACATTAAATGCCTCCAAATGGTATTTATTTCACTTCCCGAGCCCCTGGAAGCATGAAAATCACTTTAAACATGCTAATTTTAGCTCTAACACTGATGATCCACCTACAAATGTGAACTGACGTTCAAAAATAAAACATTTGAAAACGGACCATTTTCCACATTTCTGAAGCATGACGTAATGGGGGGGTGTTATCTCTTTTGTCGAAAATCAGCCGTTTTTGCTCGAACATTAAATGCCTCCAAATGGTATTTAGTTCACTTCCCGAGCCCCTGGAAGCATGAAAATCACTTTAAACATGCTAATTTTAGCTCTAACACTGATGATCCACCTACAAATGTGAACTGACGTTCAAAAATAAAACATTTGAAAACGGACCATTTTCCACATTTCTGAAGCATGACGTAATGGGGGGGTGTTATCTCTTTTGTCGAAAATCAGCCGTTTTTGCTCGAACATTAAATGCCTCCAAATGGTATTTATTTCACTTCCCGGGGTGAAGAAACCCTTTTTGAGAACTCAGAGTGAGTAAATTGGCCATTTTCATGCACTTTTAACCATTCCATAAATCTTGTGTTTTGGGCCCCTGGAAGCATGAAAATCACTTTAAACATGCTAATTTTAGCTCTAACACTGATGATCCACCTACAAATGTGAACTGACGTTCAAAAATAAAACATTTGAAAACGGACCATTTTCCACATTTCTGAAGCATGACGTAATGGGGGGGTGTTATCTCTTTTGTCGAAAATCAGCCGTTTTTGCTCGAACATTAAATGCCTCCAAATGGTATTTAATTAACTTCCCGGGGTGAAGAAACCCTTTTTGAGAACTCAGAGTGAGTAAATTGGCCATTTTCATGCACTTTTAACCATTCCATAAATCTTGTGTTTTGGGCCCCTGGAAGCATGAAAATCACTTTAAACATGCTAATTTTAGCTCTAACACTGATGATCCACCTACAAATGTGAACTGACGTTCAAAAATAAAACATTTGAAAACGGACCATTTTCCACATTTCTGAAGCATGACGTAATGGGGGGGTGTTATCTCTTTTGTCGAAAATCAGCCGTTTTTGCTCGAACATTAAATGCCTCCAAATGGTATTTAATTAACTTCCCGAGCCCCTGGAAGCATGAAAATCACTTTAAACATGCTAATTTTAGCTCTAACACTGATGATCCACCTACAAATGTGAACTGACGTTCAAAAATAAAACATTTGAAAACGGACCATTTTCCACATTTCTGAAGCATGACGTAATGGGGGGGTGTTATCTCTTTTGTCGAAAATCAGCCGTTTTTGCTCGAACATTAAATGCCTCCAAATGGTATTTAATTAACTTCCCGGGGTGAAGAAACCCTTTTTGAGAACTCAGAGTGAGTAAATTGGCCATTTTCATGCACTTTTAACCATTCCATAAATCTTGTGTTTTGGGCCACTGGAAGCATGAAAATCACTTTAAACATGCTAATTTTAGCTCTAACACTGATGATCCACCTACAAATGTGAACTGACGTTAAAAAATAAAACATTTGAAAACGGACCATTTTCCACATTTCTGAAGCATGACGTAATGGGGGGGTGTTATCTCTTTTGTCGAAAATCAGCCGTTTTTGCTCGAACATTAAATGCCTCCAAATGGTATTTAATTAACTTCCCGAGCCCCTGGAAGCATGAAAATCACTTTAAACATGCTAATTTTAGCTCTAACACTGATGATCCACCTACAAATGTGAACTGACGTTCAAAAATAAAACATTTGAAAACGGACCATTTTCCACATTTCTGAAGCATGACGTAATGGGGGGGTGTTATCTCTTTTGTCGAAAATCAGCCGTTTTTGCTCGAACATTAAATGCCTCCAAATGGTATTTAATTAACTCCCGGGGTGAAGAAACCCTTTTTGAGAACTCAGAGTGAGTAAATTGGCCATTTTCATGCACTTTTAACCATTCCATTAATCTTGTGTTTTGGGCCCCTGGAAGCATGAAAATCACTTTAAACATGCTAATTTTAGCTCTAACACTGATGATCCACCTACAAATGTGAACTGACGTTAAAAAATAAAACATTTGAAAACGGACCATTTTCCACATTTCTGAAGCATGACGTAATGGGGGGGTGTTATCTCTTTTGTCGAAAATCAGCCGTTTTTGCTCGAACATTAAATGCCTCCAAATGGTATTTCATTAACTTCCCGAGCCCCTGGAAGCATGAAAATCACTTTAAACATGCTAATTTTAGCTCTAACACTGATGATCCACCTACAAATGTGAACTGACGTTCAAAAATAAAACATTTGAAAACGGACCATTTTCCACATTTCTGAAGCATGACGTAATGGGGGGGTGTTATCTCTTTTGTCGAAAATCAGCCGTTTTTGCTCGAACATTAAATGCCTCCAAATGGTATTTAATTAACTTCCCGAGCCCCTGGAAGCATGAAAATCACTTTAAACATGCTAATTTTAGCTCTAACACTGATGATCCACCTACAAATGTGAACTGACGTTCAAAAATAAAACATTTGAAAACGGACCATTTTCCACATTTCTGAAGCATGACGTAATGGGGGGGTGTTATCTCTTTTGTCGAAAATCAGCCGTTTTTGCTCGAACATTAAATGCCTCCAAATGGTATTTAATTAACTTCCCGGGGTGAAGAAACCCTTTTTGAGAACTCAGAGTGAGTAAATTGGCCATTTTCATGCACTTTTAACCATTCCATAAATCTTGTGTTTTGGGCCCCTGGAAGCATGAAAATCACTTTAAACATGCTAATTTTAGCTCTAACACTGATGATCCACCAACAAATGTGAACTGACGTTCAAAAATAAAACATTTGAAAACGGACCATTTTCCACATTTCTGAAGCATGACTTAATTGGGGGGTGTTATCTCTTTTGTCGAAAATCAGCCGTTTTTGCTCGAACATTAAATGCCTCCAAATGGTATTTAATTAACTTCCCGAGCCCCTGGAAGCATGAAAATCACTTTAAACATGCCAATTTTAGCTCTATCACTGATGATCCACCTACAAATGTGAACTGACGTTCAAAAATAAAACATTTGAAAACGGACCATTTTCCACATTTCTGAAGCATGACGTAATGGGGGGGGTGTTATCTCTTTTGTCGAAAATCAGCCGTTTTTGCTCGAACATTAAATGCCTCCAAATGGTATTTAATTAACTTCCCGTGCCCCTGGAAGCATGAAAATCACTTTAAACATGCTAATTTTAGCTCTAACACTGATGATCCACCTACAAATGTGAACTGACGTTCAAAAATAAAACATTTGAAAACGGACCATTTTCCACATTTCTGAAGCATGACGTAATGGGGGGGTGTTATCTCTTTTGTCGAAAATCAGCCGTTTTTGCTCGAACATTAAATGCCTCCAAATGGTATTTAATTAACTTCCCGGGGTGAAGAAACCCTTTTTGAGAACTCAGAGTGAGTAAATTGGCCATTTTCATGCACTTTTAACCATTCCATTAATCTTGTGTTTTGGGCCCCTGGAAGCATGAAAATCACTTTAAACATGCTAATTTTAGCTCTAACACTGATGATCCACCTACAAATGTGAACTGACGTTCAAAAATAAAACATTTGAAAACGGACCATTTTCCACATTTCTGAAGCATGACGTAATGGGGGGGTGTTATCTCTTTTGTCGAAAATCAGCCGTTTTTGCTCGAACATTAAATGCCTCCAAATGGTATTTAATTAACTTCCCGAGCCCCTGGAAGCATGAAAATCACTTTAAACATGCTAATTTTAGCTCTAACACTGATGATCCACCTACAAATGTGAACTGACGTTCAAAAATAAAACATTTGAAAACGGACCATTTTCCACATTTCTGAAGCATGACGTAATGGGGGGGGTGTTATCTCTTTTGTCGAAAATCAGCCGTTTTTGCTCGAACATTAAATGCCTCCAAATGGTATTTAATTAACTTCCCGAGCCTCTGGAAGCATGAAAATCACTTTAAACATGCTAATTTTAGCTCTAACACTGATGATCCACCTACAAATGTGAACTGACGTTCAAAAATAAAACATTTGAAAACGGACCATTTTCCACATTTCTGAAGCATGACGTAATGGGGGGGGTGTTATCTCTTTTGTCGAAAATCAGCCGTTTTTGCTCGAACATTAAATGCCTCCAAATGGTATTTAATTAACTTCCCGGGGTGAAGAAACCCTTTTTGAGAACTCAGAGTGAGTAAATTGGCCATTTTCATGCACTTTTAACCATTCCATAAATCTTGTGTTTTGGGCCCCTGGAAGCATGAAAATCACTTTAAACATGCTAATTTTAGCTCTAACACTAATGATCCACCTACAAATGTGAACTGACGTTCAAAAATAAAACATTTGAAAACGGACCATTTTCCACATTTCTGAAGCATGACGTAATGGGGGGGTGTTATCTCTTTTGTCGAAAATCAGCCGTTTTTGCTCGAACATTAAATGCCTCCAAATGGTATTTAATTAACTTCCCGAGCCCCTGGAAGCATGAAAATCACTTTAAACATGCTAATTTTAGCTCTAACACTGATGATCCACCTACAAATGTGAACTGACGTTCAAAAATAAAACATTTGAAAACGGACCATTTTCCACATTTCTGAAGCATGACGTAATGGGGGGGTGTTATCTCTTTTGTCGAAAATCAGCCGTTTTTGCTCGAACATTAAATGCCTCCAAATGGTATTTATTTCACTTCCCGGGGTGAAGAAACCCCTTTTGAGAACTCAGAGTGAGTAAATTGGCCATTTTCATGCACTTTTAACCATTCCATTAATCTTGTGTTTTGGGCCCCTGGAAGCATGAAAATCACTTTAAACATGCTAATTTTAGCTCTAACACTGATGATCCACCTACAAATGTGAACTGACGTTCAAAAATAAAACATTTGAAAACGGACCATTTTCCACATTTCTGAAGCATGACGTAATGGGGGGGTGTTATCTCATTTGTCGAAAATCAGCCGTTTTTGCTCGAACATTAAATGCCTCCAAATGGTATTTAATTAACTTCCCGAGCCCCTGGAAGCATGAAAATCACTTTAAACATGCTAATTTTAGCTCTAACACTGATGATCCACCTACAAATGTGAACTGACGTTCAAAAATAAAACATTTGAAAACGGACCATTTTCCACATTTCTGAAGCATGACGTAATGGGGGGGTGTTATCTCTTTTGTCGAAAATCAGCCGTTTTTGCTCGAACATTAAATGCCTCCAAATGGTATTTAATTAACTTCCCGGGGTGAAGAAACCCTTTTTGAGAACTCAGAGTGAGTAAATTGGCCATTTTCATGCACTTTTAACCATTCCATAAATCTTGTGTTTTGGGCCCCTGGACGCATGAAAATCACTTTAAACATGCTAATTTTAGCTCTAACACTGATGATCCACCTACAAATGTGAACTGACGTTCAAAAATAAAACATTTGAAAACGGACCATTTTCCACATTTCTGAAGCATGACGTAATGGGGGGGTGTTATCTCTTTTGTCGAAAATCAGCCGTTTTTGCTCGAACATTAAATGCCTCCAAATGGTATTTATTTCACTTCCCGAGCCCCTGGAAGCATGAAATTCACTTTAAACATGCTAATTTTAGCTCTAACACTGATGATCCACCTACAAATGTGAACTGACGTTCAAAAATAAAACATTTGAAAACGGACCATTTTCCACATTTCTGAAGCATGACGTAATGGGGGGGTGTTATCTCTTTTGTCGAAAATCAGCCGTTTTTGCTCGAACATTAAATGCCTCCAAATGGTATTTAGTTCACTTCCCGAGCCCCTGGAAGCATGAAAATCACTTTAAACATGCTAATTTTAGCTCTAACACTGATGATCCACCTACAAATGTGAACTGACGTTCAAAAATAAAACATTTGAAAACGGACCATTTTCCACATTTCTGAAGCATGACGTAATGGGGGGTGTTATCTCTTTTGTCGAAAATCAGCCGTTTTTGCTCGAACATTAAATGCCTCCAAATGGTATTTATTTCACTTCCCGGGGTGAAGAAACCCTTTTTGAGAACTCAGAGTGAGTAAATTGGCCATTTTCATGCACTTTTAACCATTCCATAAATCTTGTGTTTTGGGCCCCTGGAAGCATGAAAATCACTTTAAACATGCTAATTTTAGCTCTAACACTGATGATCCACCTACAAATGTGAACTGACGTTCAAATATAAAACATTTGAAAACGGACCATTTTCCACATTTCTGAAGCATGACGTAATGGGGGGGTGTTATCTCTTTTGTCGAAAATCAGCCGTTTTTGCTCAAACATTAAATGCCTCCAAATGGTATTTAATTAACTTCCCGAGCCCCTGGAAGCATGAAAATCACTTTAAACATGCTAATTTTAGCTCTAACACTGATGATCCACCTACAAATGTGAACTGACGTTCAAAAATAAAACATTTGAAAACGGACCATTTTCCACATTTCTGAAGCATGACGTAATGGGGGGGTGTTATCTCTTTTGTCGAAAATCAGCCGTTTTTGCTCGAACATTAAATGCCTCCAAATGGTATTTAATTAACTTCCCGAGCCGCTGGAAGCATGAAAATCACTTTAAACATGCTAATTTTAGCTCTAACACTGATGATCCACCTAAAAATGTGAACTGACGTTCAAAAATAAAACATTTGAAAACGGACCATTTTCCACATTTCTGAAGCATGACGTAATGGGGGGGTGTTATCTCTTTTGTCGAAAATCAGCCGTTTTTGCTCGAACATTAAATGCCTCCAAATGGTATTTAATTAACTTCCCGAGCCCCTGGAAGCATGAAAATCACTTTAAACATGCTAATTTTAGCTCTAACACTGATGATCCACCTACAAATGTGAACTGACGTTCAAAAATAAAACATTTGAAAACGGACCATTTTCCACATTTCTGAAGCATGACGTAATGGGGGGGGTGTTATCTCTTTTGTCGAAAATCAGCCGTTTTTGCTCGAACAATAAATGCCTCCAAATGGTATTTAATTAACTTCCCGAGCCCCTGGAAGCATGAAAATCACTTTAAACATGCTAATTTTAGCTCTAACACTGATGATCCACCTACAAATGTGAACTGACGTTCAAAAATAAAACATTTGAAAACGGACCATTTTCCACATTTCTGAAGCATGACGTAATGGGGGGGTGTTATCTCTTTTGTCGAAAATCAGCCGTTTTTGCTCGAACATTAAATGCCTCCAAATGGTATTTATTTCACTTCCCGGGGTGAAGAAACCCCTTTTGAGAACTCAGAGTGAGTAAATTGGCCATTTTCATGCACTTTTAACCATTCCATTAATCTTGTGTTTTGGGCCCCTGGAAGCATGAAAATCACTTTAAACATGCTAATTTTAGCTCTAACACTGATGATCCACCTACAAATGTGAACTGATGTTCAAAAATAAAACATTTGAAAACGGACCATTTTCCACATTTCTGAAGCATGACGTAATGGGGGGGTGTTATCTCTTTTGTCGAAAATCAGCCGTTTTTGCTCGAACATTAAATGCCTCCAAACAGTATTTAATTAACTTCCCGAGCCCCTGGAAGCATGAAAATCACTTTAAACATGCTAATTTTAGCTCTAACACTGATGATCCACCTACAAATATGAACTGACGTTCAAAAATAAAACATTTGAAAACGGACCATTTTCCACATTTCTGAAGCATGACGTAATGGGGGGGTGTTATCTCTTTTGTCGAAAATCAGCCGTTTTTGCTCGAACATTAAATGCCTCCAAATGGTATTTAATTAACTTCCCGGGGTGAAGAAACCCTTTTTGAGAACTCAGAGTGAGTAAATTGGCCATTTTCATGCACTTTTAACCATTCCATAAATCTTGTGTTTTGGGCCCCTGGAAGCATGAAAATCACTTTAAACATGCTAATTTTAGCTCTAACACTGATGATCCACCTACAAATGTGAACTGACGTTCAAAAATCAAACATTTGAAAACGGACCATTTTCCACATTTCTGAAGCATGACGTAATGGGGGGGTGTTATCTCTTTTGTCGAAAATCAGCCGTTTTTGCTCGAACATTAAATGCCTCCAAATGGTATTTATTTCACTTCCCGAGCCCCTGGAAGCATGAAAATCACTTTAAACATGCTAATTTTAGCTCTAACACTGATGATCCACCTACAAATGTGAACTGACGTTCAAAAATAAAACATTTGAAAACGGACCATTTTCCACATTTCTGAAGCATGACGTAATGGGGGGGTGTTATCTCTTTTGTCGAAAATCAGCCGTTTTTGCTCGAACATTAAATGCCTCCAAATGGTATTTAGTTCACTTCCCGAGCCCCTGGAAGCATGAAAATCACTTTAAACATGCTAATTTTAGCTCTAACACTGATGATCCACCTACAAATGTGAACTGACGTTCAAAAATAAAACATTTGAAAACGGACCATTTTCCACATTTCTGAAGCATGACGTAATGGGGGGGTGTTATCTCTTTTGTCGAAAATCAGCCGTTTTTGCTCGAACATTAAATGCCTCCAAATGGTATTTATTTCACTTCCCGGGGTGAAGAAACCCTTTTTGAGAACTCAGAGTGAGTAAATTGGCCATTTTCATGCACTTTTAACCATTCCATAAATCTTGTGTTTTGGGCCCCTGGAAGCATGAAAATCACTTTAAACATGCTAATTTTAGCTCTAACACTGATGATCCACCTACAAATGTGAACTGACGTTCAAAAATAAAACATTTGAAAACGGACCATTTTCCACATTTCTGAAGCATGACGTAATGGGGGGGTGTTATCTCTTTTGTCGAAAATCAGCCGTTTTTGCTCAAACATTAAATGCCTCCAAATGGTATTTAATTAACTTCCCGAGCCCCTGGAAGCATGAAAATCACTTTAAACATGCTAATTTTAGCTCTAACACTGATGATCCACCTACAAATGTGAACTGACGTTCAAAAATAAAACATTTGAAAACGGACCATTTTCCACATTTCTGAAGCATGACGTAATGGGGGGGTGTTATCTCTTTTGTCGAAAATCAGCCGTTTTTGCTCGAACATTAAATGCCTCCAAATGGTATTTAATTAACTTCCCGGGGTGAAGAAACCCTTTTTGAGAACTCAGAGTGAGTAAATTGGCCATTTTCATGCACTTTTAACCATTCCATAAATCTTGTGTTTTGGGCCCCTGGAAGCATGAAAATCACTTTAAACATGCTAATTTTAGCTCTAACACTGATGATCCACCTACAAATGTGAACTGACGTTCAAAAATAAAACATTTGAAAACGGACCATTTTCCACATTTCTGAAGCATGACGTAATGGGGGGGTGTTATCTCTTTTGTCGAAAATCAGCCGTTTTTGCTCGAACATTAAATGCCTCCAAATGGTATTTAATTAACTTCCCGAGCCCCTGGAAGCATGAAAATCACTTTAAACATGCTAATTTTAGCTCTAACACTGATGATCCACCTACAAATGTGAACTGACGTTCAAAAATAAAACATTTGAAAACGGACCATTTTCCACATTTCTGAAGCATGACGTAATGGGGGGGTGTTATCTCTTTTGTCGAAAATCAGCCGTTTTTGCTCGAACATTAAATGCCTCCAAATGGTATTTAATTAACTTCCCGGGGTGAAGAAACCCTTTTTGAGAACTCAGAGTGAGTAAATTGGCCATTTTCATGCACTTTTAACCATTCCATAAATCTTGTGTTTTGGGCCCCTGGAAGCATGAAAATCACTTTAAACATGCTAATTTTAGCTCTAACACTGATGATCCACCTACAAATGTGAACTGACGTTCAAAAATAAAACATTTGAAAACGGACCATTTTCCACATTTCTGAAGCATGACGTAATGGGGGGGTGTTATCTCTTTTGTCGAAAATCAGCCGTTTTTGCTCGAACATTAAATGCCTCCAAATGGTATTTAATTAACTTCCCGGGGTGAAGAAACCCTTTTTGAGAACTCAGAGTGAGTAAATTGGCCATTTTCATGCACTTTTAACCATTCCATAAATCTTGTGTTTTGGGCCCCTGGAAGCATGAAAATCACTTTAAACATGCTAATTTTAGCTCTAACACTGATGATCCACCTACAAATGTGAACTGACGTTCAAAAATAAAACATTTGAAAACGGACCATTTTCCACATTTCTGAAGCATGACGTAATGGGGGGGTGTTATCTCTTTTGTCGAAAATCAGCCGTTTTTGCTCGAACATTAAATGCCTCCAAATGGTATTTAATTAACTTCCCGAGCCCCTGGAAGCATGAAAATCACTTTAAACATGCTAATTTTAGCTCTAACACTGATGATCCACCTACAAATGTGAACTGACGTTCAAAAATAAAACATTTGAAAACGGACCATTTTCCACATTTCTGAAGCATGACGTAATGGGGGGGTGTTATCTCTTTTGTCGAAAATCAGCCGTTTTTGCTCGAACATTAAATGCTCCAAATGGTATTTAATTAACTTCCCGGGGTGAAGAAACCCTTTTTGAGAACTCAGAGTGAGTAAATTGGCCATTTTCATGCACTTTTAACCATTCCATAAATCTTGTGTTTTGGGCCCCTGGAAGCATGAAAATCACTTTAAACATGCTAATTTTAGCTCTAACACAGATGATCCACCTACAAATGTGAACTGACGTTCAAAAATAAAACATTTGAAAACGGACCATTTTCCACATTTCTGAAGCATGACGTAATGGGGGGGTGTTATCTCTTTTGTCGAAAATCAGCCGTTTTTGCTCGAACATTAAATGCCTCCAAATGGTATTTAATTAACTTCCCGAGCCCCTGGAAGCATGAAAATCACTTTAAACATGCTAATTTTAGCTCTAACACTGATGATCCACCTACAAATGTGAACTGACGTTCAAAAATAAAACATTTGAAAACGGACCATTTTCACCATTTCTGAAGCATGACGTAATGGGGGGGTGTTATCTCTTTTGTCGAAAATCAGCCGTTTTTGCTCGAACATTAAATGCCTCCAAATGGTATTTAATTAACTTCCCGAGCCCCTGGAAGCATGAAAATCACTTTAAACATGCTCATTTTAGCTCTAACGTTCAAAAATAAAACATTTGAAAACGGACCATTTTCCACATTTCTGAAGCATGACGTAATGGGGGGGTGTTATCTCTTTTGTCGAAAATCAGCCGTTTTTGCTCGAACATTAAATGCCTCCAAATGGTATTTAATTAACTTCCCGGGGTGAAGAAACCCTTTTTGAGAACTCAGAGTGAGTAAATTGGCTATTTTCATGCACTTTTAACCATTCCATAAATCTTGTGTTTTGGGCCCCTGGAAGCATGAAAATCACTTTAAACATGCTAATTTTAGCTCTAACACTGATGATCCACCAACAAATGTGAACTGACGTTCAAAAATAAAACATTTGAAAACGGACCATTTTCCACATTTCTGAAGCATGACGTAATTGGGGGGTGTTATCTCTTTTGTCGAAAATCAGCCGTTTTTGCTCGAACATTAAATGCCTCCAAATGGTATTTAATTAACTTCCCGAGCCCCTGGAAGCATGAAAATCACTTTAAACATGCTAATTTTAGCTCTAACACTGATGATCCACCTACAAATGTGAACTGACGTTCAAAAATAAAACATTTGAAAACGGACCATTTTCCACATTTCTGAAGCATGACGTAATGGGGGGGTGTTATCTCTTTTGTCGAAAATCAGCCGTTTTTGCTCGAACATTAAATGCCTCCAAATGGTATTTAATTAACTTCCCGAGCCCCTGGAAGCATGAAAATCACTTTAAACATGCTAATTTTAGCTCTAACACTGATGATCCACCTACAAATGTGAACTGACGTTCAAAAATAAAACATTTGAAAACGGACCATTTTCCACATTTCTGAAGCATGACGTAATGGGGGGGTGTTATCTCTTTTGTCGAAAATCAGCCGTTTTTGCTCGAACATTAAATGCCTCCAAATGGTATTTAATTAACTTCCCGGGGTCAAGAAACCCTTTTTGAGAACTCAGAGTGAGTAAATTGGCCATTTTCATGCACTTTTAACCATTCCATTAATCTTGTGTTTTGGGCCCCTGGAAGCATGAAAATCACTTTAAACATGCTAATTTTAGCTCTAACACTGATGATCCACCTACAAATGTGAATTGACGTTCAAAAATAAAACATTTGAAAACGGACCATTTTCCACATTTCTGAAGCATGACGTAATTGGGGGGTGTTATCTCTTTTGTCGAAAATCAGCCGTTTTTGCTCGAACATTAAATGCCTCCAAATGGTATTTAAATAACTTCCCGGGGTGAAGAAACCCTTTTTGAGAACTCAGAGTGAGTAAATTGGCCATTTTCATGCACTTTTAACCATTCCATAAATCTTGTGTTTAGGGCCCCTGGAAGCATGAAAATCACTTTAAACATGCTAATTTTAGCTCTAACACTGATGATCCACCTACAAATGTGAACTGACGTTCAAAAATAAAACATTTGAAAACGGACCATTTTCCACATTTCTGAAGCATGACGTAATGGGGGGGGTGTTATCTCTTTTGTCGAAAATCAGCCGTTTTTGCTCGAACATTAAATGCCTCCAAATGGTATTTAATTAACTTCCCGGGGTGAAGAAACCCTTTTTGAGAACTCAGAGTGAGTAAATTGGCCATTTTCATGCACTTTTAACCATTCCATTAATCTTGTGTTTTGGGCCCCTGGAAGCATGAAAATCACTTTAAACATGCTAATTTTAGCTCTAACACTGATGATCCACCTACAAATGTGAACTGACGTTCAAAAATAAAACATTTGAAAACGGACCATTTTCAACATTTCTGAAGCATGACGTAATGGGGGGGTGTTATCTCTTTTGTCGAAAATCAGCCGTTTTTGCTCGAACATTAAATGCCTCCAAATGGTATTTATTTCACTTCCCGAGCCCCTGGAAGCATGAAAATCACTTTAAACATGCTAATTTTAGCTCTAACACTGATGATCCACCTACAAATGTGAACTGACGTTCAAAAATAAAACATTTGAAAACGGACCATTTTCCACATTTCTGAAGCATGACGTAATGGGGGGGGTGTTATCTCTTTTGTCGAAAATCAGCCGTTTTTGCTCGAACATTAAATGCCTCCAAATGGTATTTAATTAACTTCCCGAGCCCCTGGAAGCATGAAAATCACTTTAAACATGCTAATTTTAGCTCTAACACTGATGATCCACCTACAAATGTGAACTGACGTTCAAAAATAAAACATTTGAAAACGGACCATTTTCCACATTTCTGAAGCATGACGTAATGGGGGGGTGTTATCTCTTTTGTCGAAAATCAGCCGTTTTTGCTCGAACATTAAATGCCTCCAAATTGTATTTATTTCACTTCCCGGGGTGAAGAAACCCCTTTTGAGAACTCAGAGTGAGTAAATTGGCCATTTTCATGCACTTTTAACCATTCCATTAATCTTGTGTTTTGGGCCCCTGGAAGCATGAAAATCACTTTAAACATGCTAATTTTAGCTCTAACACTGATGATCCACCTACAAATGTGAACTGACGTTCAAAAATAAAACATTTGAAAACGGACCATTTTCCACATTTCTGAAGCATGACGTAATGGGGGGGTGTTATCTCTTTTGTCGAAAATCAGCCGTTTTTGCTCGAACATTAAATGCCTCCAAATGGTATTTAATTAACTTCCCGAGCCCCTGGAAGCATGAAAATCACTTTAAACATGCTAATTTTAGCTCTAACACTGATGATCCACCTACAAATGTGAACTGACGTTCAAAAATAAAACATTTGAAAACGGACCATTTTCCACATTTCTGAAGCATGACGTAATGGGGGGGGTGTTATCTCTTTTGTCGAAAATCAGCCGTTTTTGCTCGAACATTAAATGCCTCCAAATGGTATTTAATTAACTTCCCGAGCCCCTGGAAGCATGAAAATCACTTTAAACATGCTAATTTTAGCTCTAACACTGATGATCCACCTACAAATTTGAACTGACGTTCAAAAATAAAACATTTGAAAACGGACCATTTTCCACATTTCTGAAGCATGACGTAATGGGGGGGGTGTTATCTCTTTTGTCGAAAATCAGCCGTTTTTGCTCGAACATTAAATGCCTCCAAATGGTATTTAATTAACTTCCCGGGGTGAAGAAACCCTTTTTGAGAACTCAGAGTGAGTAAATTGGCCATTTTCATGCACTTTTAACCATTCCATTAATCTTGTGTTTTGGGCGCCTGGAAGCATGAAAATCACTTTAAACATGCTAATTTTAGCTCTAACACTGATGATCCACCTACAAATGTGAACTGACGTTCAAAAATAAAACATTTGAAAACGGACCATTTTCCACATTTCTGAAGCATGACGTAATTGGGGGGTGTTATCTCTTTTGTCGAAAATCAGCCGTTTTTGCTCGAACATTAAATGCCTCCAAATGGTATTTAATTAACTTCCCGGGGTGAAGAGACCCTTTTTGAGAACTCAGAGTGAGTAAATTGGCCATTTTCATGCACTTTTAACCATTCCATAAATCTTGTGTTTTGGGCCCCTGGAAGCATGAAAATCACTTTAAACATGCTAATTTTAGCTCTAACACTGATGATCCACCTACAAATGTGAACTGAAGTTCAAAAATAAAACATTTGAAAACGGACCATTTTCCACATTTCTGAAGCATGACGTAATGGGGGGGTGTTATCTCTTTTGTCGAAAATCAGCCGTTTTTGCTCGAACATTAAATGCCTCCAAATGGTATTTAATTAACTTCCCGAGCCCCTGGAAGCATGAAAATCACTTTAAACATGCTAATTTTAGCTCTAACACTGATGATCCACCTACAAATGTGAACTGACGTTCAAAAATAAAACATTTGAAAACGGACCATTTTCCACATTTCTGAAGCATGACGTAATGGGGGGGTGTTATCTCTTTTGTCGAAAATCAGCCGTTTTTGCTCGAACATTAAATGCCTCCAAATGGTATTTATTTCACTTCCCGGGGTGAAGAAACCCCTTTTGAGAACTCAGAGTGAGTAAATTGGCCATTTTCATGCACTTTTAACCATTCCATTAATCTTGTGTTTTGGGCCCCTGGAAGCATGAAAATCACTTTAAACATGCTAATTTTAGCTCTAACACTGATGATCCACCTACAAATGTGAACTGACGTTCAAAAATAAAACATTTGAAAACGGACCATTTTCCACATTTCTGAAGCATGACGTAATGGGGGGGTGTTATCTCTTTTGTCGAAAATCAGCCGTTTTTGCTCGAACATTAAATGCCTCCAAATGGTATTTAATTAACTTCCCGAGCCCCTGGAAGCATGAAAATCACTTTAAACATGCTAATTTTAGCTCTAACACTGATGATCCACCTACAAATGTGAACTGACGTTCAAAAATAAAACATTTGAAAACGGACCATTTTCCACATTTCTGAAGCATGACGTAATGGGGGGGTGTTATCTCTTTTGTCGAAAATCAGCCGTTTTTGCTCGAACATTAAATGCCTCCAAATGGTATTTAATTAACTTCCCGGGGTGAAGAAACCCTTTTTGAGAACTCAGAGTGAGTAAATTGGCCATTTTCATGCACTTTTAACCATTCCATAAATCTTGTGTTTTGGGCCCCTGGAAGCATGAAAATCACTTTAAACATGCTAATTTTAGCTCTAACACTTATGATCCACCTACAAATGTGAACTGACGTTCAAAAATAAAACATTTGAAAACGGACCATTTTCCACATTTCTGAAGCATGACGTAATGGGGGGGTGTTATCTCTTTTGTCGAAAATCAGCCGTTTTTGCTCGAACATTAAATGCCTCCAAATGGTATTTATTTCACTTCCCTAGCCCCTGGAAGCATGAAAATCACTTTAAACATGCTAATTTTAGCTCTAACACTGATGATCCACCTACAAATGTGAATTGACGTTCAAAAATAAAACATTTGAAAACGGACCATTTTCCACATTTCTGAAGCATGACGTAATGGGGGGGTGTTATCTCTTTTGTCGAAAATCAGCCGTTTTTGCTCGAACATTAAATGCCTCCAAATGGTATTTATTTCACTTCCCGGGGTGAAGAAACCCTTTTTGAGAACTCAGAGTGAGTAAATTGGCCATTTTCATGCACTTTTACCCATTCCATAAATCTTGTGTTTTGGGCCCCTGGAAGCATGAAAATCACTTTAAACATGCTAATTTTAGCTCTAACACTGATGATCCACCTACAAATGTGAACTGACGTTCAAAAATAAAACATTTGAAAACGGACCATTTTCCACATTTCTGAAGCATGACGTAATGGGGGGGTGTTATCTCTTTTGTCGAAAATCAGCCGTTTTTGCTCAAACATTAAATGCCTCCAAATGGTATTTAATTAACTTCCCGAGCCCCTGGAAGCATGAAAATCACTTTAAACATGCTAATTTTAGCTCTAACACTGATGATCCACCTACAAATGTGAACTGACGTTCAAAAATAAAACATTTGAAAACGGACCATTTTCCACATTTCTGAAGCATGACGTAATGGGGGGGTGTTATCTCTTTTGTCGAAAATCAGCCGTTTTTGCTCGAACATTAAATGCCTCCAAATGGTATTTAATTAACTTCCCGGGGTGAAGAAACCCTTTTTGAGAACTCAGAGTGAGTAAATTGGCCATTTTCATGCACTTTTAACCATTCCATAAATCTTGTGTTTTGGGCCCCTGGAAGCATGAAAATCACTTTAAACATGCTAATTTTAGCTCTAACACTGATGATCCACCTACAAATGTGAACTGACGTTCAAAAATAAAACATTTGAAAACGGACCATTTTCCACATTTCTGAAGCATGACGTAATGGGGGGGTGTTATCTCTTTTGTCGAAAATCAGCCGTTTTTGCTCGAACATTAAATGCCTCCAAATGGTATTTAATTAACTTCCCGAGCCCCTGGAAGCATGAAAATCACTTTAAACATGCTAATTTTAGCTCTAACACTGATGATCCACCTACAAATGTGAACTGACGTTCAAAAATAAAACATTTGAAAACGGACCATTTTCCACATTTCTGAAGCATGACGTAATGGGGGGGTGTTATCTCTTTTGTCGAAAATCAGCCGTTTTTGCTCGAACATTAAATGCCTCCAAATGGTATTTAATTAACTTCCCGAGCCCCTGGAAGCATGAAAATCACTTTAAACATGCTAATTTTAGCTCTAACACTGATGATCCACCTAAAAATGTGAACTGACGTTCAAAAATAAAACATTTGAAAACGGACCATTTTCCACATTTCTGAAGCATGACGTAATGGGGGGGTGTTATCTCTTTTGTCGAAAATCAGCCGTTTTTGCTCGAACATTAAATGCCTCCAAATGGTATTTAATTAACTTCCCGAGCCCCTGGAAGCATGAAAATCACTTTAAACATGCTAATTTTAGCTCTAACACTGATGATCCACCTACAAATGTGAACTGACGTTCAAAAATAAAACATTTGAAAACGGACCATTTTCCACATTTCTGAAGCATGACGTAATGGGGGGGTGTTATCTCTTTTGTCGAAAATCAGCCGTTTTTGCTCGAACATTAAATGCCTCCAAATGGTATTTAATTAACTTCCCGAGCCCCTGGAAGCATGAAAATCTCTTTAAACATGCTAATTTTAGCTCTAACACTGATGATCCACCTACAAATGTGAACTGACGTTCAAAAATAAAACATTTGAAAATGGACCATTTTCCACATTTCTGAAGCATGACGTAATGGGGGGGTGTTATCTCTTTTGTCGAAAATCAGCCGTTTTTGCTCGAACATTAAATGCCTCCAAATGGTATTTAATTAACTTCCCGGGGTGAAGAAACCCTTTTTGAGAACTCAGAGTGAGTAAATTGGCCATTTTCATGCACTTTTAACCATTCCATAAATCTTGTGTTTTGGGCCCCTGGAAGCATGAAAATCACTTTAAACATGCTAATTTTAGCTCTAACACTGATGATCCACCTACAAATGTGAACTGACGTTCAAAAATAAAACATTTGAAAACGGACCATTTTCCACATTTCTGAAGCATGACGTAATGGGGGGGTGTTATCTCTTTTGTCGAAAATCAGCCGTTTTTGCTCGAACATTAAATGCCTCCAAATGGTATTTAATTAACTTCCCGGGGTGAAGAAACCCTTTTTGAGAACTCAGAGTGAGTAAATTGGCCATTTTCATGCACTTTTAACCATTCCATAAATCTTGTGTTTTGGGCCCCTGGAAGCATGAAAATCACTTTAAACATGCTAATTTTAGCTCTAACACTGATGATCCACCTACAAATGTGAACTGACGTTCAAAAATAAAACATTTGAAAACGGACCATTTTCCACATTTCTGAAGCATGGCGTAATGGGGGGGTGTTATCTCTTTTGTCGAAAATCAGCCGTTTTTGCTCGAACATTAAATGCCTCCAAATGGTATTTAATTAACTTCCCGAGCCCCTGGAAGCATGAAAATCACTTTAAACATGCTAATTTTAGCTCTAACACTGATGATCCACCTACAAATGTGAACTGACGTTCAAAAATAAAACATTTGAAAACGGACCATTTTCCACATTTCTGAAGCATGACGTAATGGGGGGGTGTTATCTCTTTTGTCGAAAATCAGCAGTTTTTGCTCGAACATTAAATGCCTCCAAATGGTATTTAATTAACTTCCCGAGCCCCTGGAAGCATGAAAATCACTTTAAACATGCTAATTTTAGCTCTAACACTGATGATCCACCTAAAAATGTGAACTGACGTTCAAAAATAAAACATTTGAAAACGGACCATTTTCCACATTTCTGAAGCATGACGTAATGGGGGGGTGTTATCTCTTTTGTCGAAAATCAGCCGTTTTTGCTCGAACATTAAATGCCTCCAAATGGTATTTAATTAACTTCCCGAGCCCCTGGAAGCATGAAAATCACTTTAAACATGCTAATTTTAGCTCTAACACTGATGATCCACCTACAAATGTGAACTGACGTTCAAAAATAAAACATTTGAAAACGGACCATTTTCCACATTTCTGAAGCATGACGTAATGGGGGGGTGTTATCTCTTTTGTCGAAAATCAGCCGTTTTTGCTCGAACATTAAATGCCTCCAAATGGTATTTAATTAACTTCCCGAGCCCCTGGAAGCATGAAAATCACTTTAAACATGCTAATTTTAGCTCTAACACTGATGATCCACCTACAAATGTGAACTGACGTTCAAAAATAAAACATTTGAAAACGGACCATTTTCCACATTTCTGAAGCATGACGTAATGGGGGGGTGTTATCTCTTTTGTCGAAAATCAGCCGTTTTTGCTCGAACATTAAATGCCTCCAAATGGTATTTAATTAACTTCCCGGGGTGAAGAAACCCTTTTTGAGAACTCAGAGTGAGTAAATTGGCCATTTTCATGCACTTTTAACCATTCCATAAATCTTGTGTTTTGGGCCCCTGGAAGCATGAAAATCACTTTAAACATGCTAATTTTAGCTCTAACACTGATGATCCACCTACAAATGTGAACTGACGTTCAAAAATAAAACATTTGAAAACGGACCATTTTCCACATTTCTGAAGCATGACGTAATGGGGGGGTGTTATCTCTTTTGTCGAAAATCAGCCGTTTTTGCTCGAACATTAAATGCCTCCAAATGGTATTTAATTAACTTCCCGGGGTGAAGAAACCCTTTTTGAGAACTCAGAGTGAGTAAATTGGCCATTTTCATGCACTTTTAACCATTCCATAAATCTTGTGTTCTGGGCCCCTGGAAGCATGAAAATCACTTTAAACATGCTAATTTTAGCTCTAACACTGATGATCCACCTACAAATGTGAACTGACGTACAAAAATAAAACATTTGAAAACGGACCATTTTCCACATTTCTGAAGCATGACGTAATGGGGGGGTGTTATCTCTTTTGTCGAAAATCAGCCGTTTTTGCTCGAACATTAAATGCCTCCAAATGGTATTTAATTAACTTCCCGAGCCCCTGGAAGCATGAAAATCACTTTAAACATGCTAATTTTAGCTCTAACACTGATGATCCACCTACAAATGTGAACTGACGTTCAAAAATAAAACATTTGAAAACGGACCATTTTCCACATTTCTGAAGCATGACGTAATGGGGGGGTGTTATCTCTTTTGTAGAAAATCAGCCGTTTTTGCTCGAACATTAAATGCCTCCAAATGGTATTTAATTAACTTCCCGGGGTGAAGAAACCCTTTTTGAGAACTCAGAGTGAGTAAATTGGCCATTTTCATGCACTTTTAACCATTCCATAAATCTTGTGTTTTGGGCCCCTGGAAGCATGAAAATCACTTTAAACATGCTAATTTTAGCTCTAACACTGATGATCCACCTACAAATGTGAACTGACGTTCAAAAATAAAACATTTGAAAACGGACCATTTTCCACATTTCTGAAGCATGACGTAATGGGGGGGTGTTATCTCTTTTGTCGAAAATCAGCCGTTTTTGCTCGAACATTAAATGCCTCCAAATGGTATTTAATTAACTTCCCGAGCCCCTGGAAGCATGAAAATCACTTTAAACATGCTAATTTTAGCTCTAACACTGATGATCCACCTACAAATGTGAACTGACGTTCAAAAATAAAACATTTGAAAACGGACCATTTTCCACATTTCTGAAGCATGACGTAATGGGGGGGTGTTATCTCTTTTGTCGAAAATCAGCCGTTTTTGCTCGAACATTAAATGCCTCCAAATGGTATTTAATTAACTTCCCGAGCCCCTGGAAGCATGAAAATCACTTTAAACATGCTCATTTTAGCTCTAACACTGATGATCCACCTACAAATGTGAACTGACGTTCAAAAATAAAACATTTGAAAACGGACCATTTTCCACATTTCTGAAGCATGACGTAATGGGGGGGTGTTATCTCTTTTGTCGAAAATCAGCCGTTTTTGCTCGAACATTAAATGCCTCCAAATGGTATTTAATTAACTTCCCGGGGTGAAGAAACCCTTTTTGAGAACTCAGAGTGAGTAAATTGGCCATTTTCATGCACTTTTAACCATTCCATAAATCTTGTGTTTTGGGCCCCTGGAAGCATGAAAATCACTTTAAACATGCTAATTTTAGCTCTAACACTGATGATCCACCAACAAATGTGAACTGACGTTCAAAAATAAAACATTTGAAAACGGACCATTTTCCACATTTCTGAAGCATGACGTAATGGGGGGGTGTTATCTCTTTTGTCGAAAATCAGCAGTTTTTGCTCGAACATTAAATGCCTCCAAATGGTATTTAATTAACTTCCCGAGCCCCTGGAAGCATGAAAATCACTTTAAACATGCTAATTTTAGCTCTAACACTGATGATCCACCTAAAAATGTGAACTGACGTTCAAAAATAAAACATTTGAAAACGGACCATTTTCCACATTTCTGAAGCATGACGTAATGGGGGGGTGTTATCTCTTTTGTCGAAAATCAGCCATTTTTGCTCGAACATTAAATGCCTCCAAATGGTATTTAATTAACTTCCCGAGCCCCTGGAAGCATGAAAATCACTTTAAACATGCTAATTTTAGCTCTAACACTGATGATCCACCTACAAATGTGAACTGACGTTCAAAAATAAAACATTTGAAAACGGACCATTTTCCACATTTCTGAAGCATGACGTAATGGGGGGGTGTTATCTCTTTTGTCGAAAATCAGCCGTTTTTGCTCGAACATTAAATGCCTCCAAATGGTATTTAATTAACTTCCCGAGCCCCTGGAAGCATGAAAATCACTTTAAACATGCTAATTTTAGCTCTAACACTGATGATCCACCTACAAATGTGAACTGACGTTCAAAAATAAAACATTTGAAAACGGACCATTTTCCACATTTCTGAAGCATGACGTAATGGGGGGGTGTTATCTCTTTTGTCGAAAATCAGCCGTTTTTGCTCGAACATTAAATGCCTCCAAATGGTATTTAATTAACTTCCCGGGGTGAAGAAACCCTTTTTGAGAACTCAGAGTGAGTAAATTGGCCATTTTCATGCACTTTTAACCATTCCATAAATCTTGTGTTTTGGGCCCCTGGAAGCATGAAAATCACTTTAAACATGCTAATTTTAGCTCTAACACTGATGATCCACCTACAAATGTGAACTGACGTTCAAAAATAAAACATTTGAAAACGGACCATTTTCCACATTTCTGAAGCATGACGTAATGGGGGGGTGTTATCTCTTTTGTCGAAAATCAGCCGTTTTTGCTCGAACATTAAATGCCTCCAAATGGTATTTAATTAACTTCCCGGGGTGAAGAAACCCTTTTTGAGAACTCAGAGTGAGTAAATTGGCCATTTTCATGCACTTTTAACCATTCCATAAATCTTGTGTTTTGGGCCCCTGGAAGCATGAAAATCACTTTAAACATGCTAATTTTAGCTCTAACACTGATGATCCACCTACAAATGTGAACTGACGTTCAAAAATAAAACATTTGAAAACGGACCATTTTCCACATTTCTGAAGCATGACGTAATGGGGGGGTGTTATCTCTTTTGTCGAAAATCAGCCGTTTTTGCTCGAACATTAAATGCCTCCAAATGGTATTTAATTAACTTCCCGGGGTGAAGAAACCCTTTTTGAGAACTCAGAGTGAGTAAATTGGCCATTTTCATGCACTTTTAACCATTCCATAAATCTTGTGTTTTGGGCCCCTGGAAGCATGAAAATCACTTTAAACATGCTAATTTTAGCTCTAACACTGATGATCCACCTACAAATGTGAACTGACGTTCAAAAATAAAACATTTGAAAACGGACCATTTTCCACATTTCTGAAGCATGACGTAATGGGGGGGTGTTATCTCTTTTGTCGAAAATCAGCCGTTTTTGCTCGAACATTAAATGCCTCCAAATGGTATTTAATTAACTTCCTGAGCCCCTGGAAGCATGAAAATCCCTTTAAACATGCTAATTTTAGCTCTAACACTGATGATCCACCTACAAATGTGAACTGACGTTCAAAAATAAAACATTTGAAAACGGACCATTTTCCACATTTCTGAAGCATGACGTAATGGGGGGGTGTTATCTCTTTTGTCGAAAATCAGCCGTTTTTGCTCGAACATTAAATGCTCCAAATGGTATTTAATTAACTTCCCGGGGTGAAGAAACCCTTTTTGAGAACTCAGAGTGAGTAAATTGGCCATTTTCATGCACTTTTAACCATTCCATAAATCTTGTGTTTTGGGCCCCTGGAAGCATGAAAATCACTTTAAACATGCTAATTTTAGCTCTAACACAGAAGATCCACCTACAAATGTGAACTGACGTTCAAAAATAAAACATTTGAAAACGGACCATTTTCCACATTTCTGAAGCATGACGTAATGGGGGGGTGTTATCTCTTTTGTCGAAAATCAGCCGTTTTTGCTCGAACATTAAATGCCTCCAAATGGTATTTAATTAACTTCCCGAGCCCCTGGAAGCATGAAAATCACTTTAAACATGCTAATTTTAGCTCTAACACTGATGATCCACCTACAAATGTGAACTGACGTTCAAAAATAAAACATTTGAAAACGGACCATTTTCCACATTTCTGAAGCATGACGTAATGGGGGGGTGTTATCTCTTTTGTCGAAAATCAGCCGTTTTTGCTCGAACATTAAATGCCTCCAAATGGTATTTAATTAACTTCCCGAGCCCCTGGAAGCATGAAAATCACTTTAAACATGCTCATTTTAGCTCTAACGTTCAAAAATAAAACATTTGAAAACGGACCATTTTCCACATTTCTGAAGCATGACGTAATGGGGGGGTGTTATCTCTTTTGTCGAAAATCAGCCGTTTTTGCTCGAACATTAAATGCCTCCAAATGGTATTTAATTAACTTCCCGGGGTGAAGAAACCCTTTTTGAGAACTCAGAGTGAGTAAATTGGCCATTTTCATGCACTTTTAACCATTCCATAAATCTTGTGTTTTGGGCCCCTGGAAGCATGAAAATCACTTTAAACATGCTAATTTTAGCTCTAACACTGATGATCCACCAACAAATGTGAACTGACGTTCAAAAATAAAACATTTGAAAACGGACCATTTTCCACATTTCTGAAGCATGACGTAATTGGGGGGTGTTATCTCTTTTGTCGAAAATCAGCCGTTTTTGCTCGAACATTAAATGCCTCCAAATGGTATTTAATTAACTTCCCGAGCCCCTGGAAGCATGAAAATCACTTTAAACATGCTAATTTTAGCTCTAACACTGATGATCCACCTACAAATGTGAACTGACGTTCAAAAATAAAACATTTGAAAACGGACCATTTTCCACATTTCTGAAGCATGACGTAATGGGGGGGGTGTTATCTCTTTTGTCGAAAATCAGCCGTTTTTGCTCGAACATTAAATGCCTCCAAATGGTATTTAATTAACTTCCCGAGCCCCTGGAAGCATGAAAATCACTTTAAACATGCTAATTTTAGCTCTAACACTGATGATCCACCTACAAATGTGAACTGACGTTCAAAAATAAAACATTTGAAAACGGACCATTTTCCACATTTCTGAAGCATGACGTAATGGGGGGGTGTTATCTCTTTTGTCGAAAATCAGCCGTTTTTGCTCGAACATTAAATGCCTCCAAATGGTATTTAATTAACTTCCCGGGGTCAAGAAACCCTTTTTGAGAACTCAGAGTGAGTAAATTGGCCATTTTCATGCACTTTTAACCATTCCATTAATCTTGTGTTTTGGGCCCCTGGAAGCATGAAAATCACTTTAAACATGCTAATTTTAGCTCTAACACTGATGATCCACCTACAAATGTGAACTGACGTTCAAAAATAAAACATTTGAAAACGGACCATTTTCCACATTTCTGAAGCATGACGTAATTGGGGGGTGTTATCTCTTTTGTCGAAAATCAGCCGTTTTTGCTCGAACATTAAATGCCTCCAAATGGTATTTAATTAACTTCCCGGGGTGAAGAAACCCTTTTTGAGAACTCAGAGTGAGTAAATTGGCCATTTTCATGCACTTTTAACCATTCCATAAATCTTGTGTTTAGGGCCCCTGGAAGCATGAAAATCACTTTAAACATGCTAATTTTAGCTCTAACACTGATGATCCACCTACAAATGTGAACTGACGTTCAAAAATAAAACATTTGAAAACGGACCATTTTCCACATTTCTGAAGCATGACGTAATGGGGGGGGTGTTATCTCTTTTGTCGAAAATCAGCCGTTTTTGCTCGAACATTAAATGCCTCCAAATGGTATTTAATTAACTTCCCGGGGTGAAGAAACCCTTTTTGAGAACTCAGAGTGAGTAAATTGGCCATTTTCATGCACTTTTAACCATTCCATTAATCTTGTGTTTTGGGCCCCTGGAAGCATGAAAATCACTTTAAACATGCTAATTTTAGCTCTAACACTGATGATCCACCAACAAATGTGAACTGACGTTCAAAAATAAAACATTTGAAAACGGACCATTTTCCACATTTCTGAAGCATGACGTAATGGGGGGGGTGTTATCTCTTTTGTCGAAAATCAGCCGTTTTTGCTCGAACATTAAATGCCTCCAAATGGTATTTAATTAACTTCCCGAGCCCCTGGAAGCATGAAAATCACTTTAAACATGCTAATTTTAGCTCTAACACTGATGATCCACCTACAAATGTGAACTGACGTTCAAAAATAAAACATTTGAAAACGGACCATTTTCCACATTTCTGAAGCATGACGTAATGGGGGGGTGTTATCTCTTTTGTCGAAAATCAGCCGTTTTTGCTCGAACATTAAATGCCTCCAAATGGTATTTAATTAACTTCCCGGGGTCAAGAAACCCTTTTTGAGAACTCAGAGTGAGTAAATTGGCCATTTTCATGCACTTTTAACCATTCCATTAATCTTGTGTTTTGGGCCCCTGGAAGCATGAAAATCACTTTAAACATGCTAATTTTAGCTCTAACACTGATGATCCACCTACAAATGTGAACTGACGTTCAAAAATAAAACATTTGAAAACGGACCATTTTCCACATTTCTGAAGCATGACGTAATTGGGGGGTGTTATCTCTTTTGTCGAAAATCAGCCGTTTTTGCTCGAACATTAAATGCCTCCAAATGGTATTTAATTAACTTCCCGGGGTGAAGAAACCCTTTTTGAGAACTCAGAGTGAGTAAATTGGCCATTTTCATGCACTTTTAACCATTCCATAAATCTTGTGTTTAGGGCCCCTGGAAGCATGAAAATCACTTTAAACATGCTAATTTTAGCTCTAACACTGATGATCCACCTACAAATGTGAACTGACGTTCAAAAATAAAACATTTGAAAACGGACCATTTTCCACATTTCTGAAGCATGACGTAATGGGGGGGGTGTTATCTCTTTTGTCGAAAATCAGCCGTTTTTGCTCGAACATTAAATGCCTCCAAATGGTATTTAATTAACTTCCCGGGGTGAAGAAACCCTTTTTGAGAACTCAGAGTGAGTAAATTGGCCATTTTCATGCACTTTTAACCATTCCATTAATCTTGTGTTTTGGGCCCCTGGAAGCATGAAAATCACTTTAAACATGCTAATTTTAGCTCTAACACTGATGATCCACCAACAAATGTGAACTGACGTTCAAAAATAAAACATTTGAAAACGGACCATTTTCCACATTTCTGAAGCATGACGTAATTGGGGGGTGTTATCTCTTTTGTCGAAAATCAGCCGTTTTTGCTCGAACATTAAATGCCTCCAAATGGTATTTAATTAACTTCCCGAGCCCCTGGAAGCATGAAAATCACTTTAAACATGCTAATTTTAGCTCTAACACTGATGATCCACCTACAAATGTGAACTGACGTTCAAAAATAAAACATTTGAAAACGGACCATTTTCCACATTTCTGAAGCATGACGTAATGGGGGGGTGTTATCTCTTTTGTCGAAAATCAGCCGTTTTTGCTCAAACATTAAATGCCTCCAAATGGTATTTAATTAACTTCCCGGGGTGAAGAAACCCTTTTTGAGAATTCAGAGTGAGTAAATTGGCCATTTTCATGCACTTTTAACCATTCCATTAATCTTGTGTTTTGGGCCCCTGGAAGCATGAAAATCACTTTAAACATGCTAATTTTAGCTCTAACACTGATGATCCACCTACAAATGTGAACTGACGTTCAAAAATAAAACATTTGAAAACGGACCATTTTCCACATTTCTGAAGCATGACGTAATTGGGGGGTGTTATCTCTTTTGTCGAAAATCAGCCGTTTTTGCTCGAACATTAAATGCCTCCAAATGGTATTTAATTAACTTCCCGGGGTGAAGAAACCCTTTTTGAGAACTCAGAGTGAGTAAATTGGCCATTTTCATGCACTTTTAACCATTCCATAAATCTTGTGTTTTGGGCCCCTGGAAGCATGAAAATCACTTTAAACATGCTAATTTTAGCTCTAACACTGATGATCCACCTACAAATGTGAACTGACGTTCAAAAATAAAACATTTGAAAACGGACCATTTTCCACATTTCTGAAGCATGACGTAATGGGGGGGTGTTATCTCTTTTGTCGAAAATCAGCCGTTTTTGCTCGAACATTAAATGCCTCCAAATTGTATTTATTTCACTTCCCGGGGTGAAGAAACCCCTTTTGAGAACTCAGAGTGAGTAAATTGGCCATTTTCATGCACTTTTAACCATTCCATTAATCTTGTGTTTTGGGCCCCTGGAAGCATGAAAATCACTTTAAACATGCTAATTTTAGCTCTAACACTGATGATCCACCTACAAATGTGAACTGACGTTCAAAAATAAAACATTTGAAAACGGACCATTTTCCACATTTCTGAAGCATGACGTAATGGGGGGGTGTTATCTCTTTTGTCGAAAATCAGCCGTTTTTGCTCGAACATTAAATGCCTCCAAATGGTATTTAATTAACTTCCCGAGCCCCTGGAAGCATGAAAATCCCTTTAAACATGCTAATTTTAGCTCTAACACTGATGATCCACCTACAAATGTGAACTGACGTTCAAAAATAAAACATTTGAAAACGGACCATTTTCCACATTTCTGAAGCATGACGTAATGGGGGGGTGTTATCTCTTTTGTCGAAAATCAGCCGTTTTTGCTCGAACATTAAATGCTCCAAATGGTATTTAATTAACTTCCCGGGGTGAAGAAACCCTTTTTGAGAACTCAGAGTGAGTAAATTGGCCATTTTCATGCACTTTTAACCATTCCATAAATCTTGTGTTTTGGGCCCCTGGAAGCATGAAAATCACTTTAAACATGCTAATTTTAGCTCTAACACAGATGATCCACCTACAAATGTGAACTGACGTTCAAAAATAAAACATTTGAAAACGGACCATTTTCCACATTTCTGAAGCATGACGTAATGGGGGGGTGTTATCTCTTTTGTCGAAAATCAGCCGTTTTTGCTCGAACATTAAATGCCTCCAAATGGTATTTAATTAACTTCCCGAGCCCCTGGAAGCATGAAAATCACTTTAAACATGCTAATTTTAGCTCTAACACTGATGATCCACCTACAAATGTGAACTGACGTTCAAAAATAAAACATTTGAAAACGGACCATTTTCCACATTTCTGAAGCATGACGTAATGGGGGGGTGTTATCTCTTTTGTCGAAAATCAGCCGTTTTTGCTCGAACATTAAATGCCTCCAAATGGTATTTAATTAACTTCCCGAGCCCCTGGAAGCATGAAAATCACTTTAAACATGCTCATTTTAGCTCTAACGTTCAAAAATAAAACATTTGAAAACGGACCATTTTCCACATTTCTGAAGCATGACGTAATGGGGGGGTGTTATCTCTTTTGTCGAAAATCAGCCGTTTTTGCTCGAACATTAAATGCCTCCAAATGGTATTTAATTAACTTCCCGGGGTGAAGAAACCCTTTTTGAGAACTCAGAGTGAGTAAATTGGCCATTTTCATGCACTTTTAACCATTCCATAAATCTTGTGTTTTGGGCCCCTGGAAGCATGAAAATCACTTTAAACATGCTAATTTTAGCTCTAACACTGATGATCCACCTACAAATGGGAACTGACGTTCAAAAATAAAACATTTGAAAACGGACCATTTTCCACATTTCTGAAGCATGGCGTAATGGGGGGGTGTTATCTCTTTTGTCGAAAATCAGCCGTTTTTGCTCGAACATTAAATGCCTCCAAATGGTATTTAATTAACTTCCCGAGCCCCTGGAAGCATGAAAATCACTTTAAACATGCTAATTTTAGCTCTAACACTGATGATCCACCTACAAATGTGAACTGACGTTCAAAAATAAAACATTTGAAAACGGACCATTTTCCACATTTCTGAAGCATGACGTAATGGGGGGGTGTTATCTCTTTTGTCGAAAATCAGCAGTTTTTGCTCGAACATTAAATGCCTCCAAATGGTATTTAATTAACTTCCCGAGCCCCTGGAAGCATGAAAATCACTTTAAACATGCTAATTTTAGCTCTAACACTGATGATCCACCTAAAAATGTGAACTGACGTTCAAAAATAAAACATTTGAAAACGGACCATTTTCCACATTTCTGAAGCATGACGTAATGGGGGGGTGTTATCTCTTTTGTCGAAAATCAGCCATTTTTGCTCGAACATTAAATGCCTCCAAATGGTATTTAATTAACTTCCCGAGCCCCTGGAAGCATGAAAATCACTTTAAACATGCTAATTTTAGCTCTAACACTGATGATCCACCTACAAATGTGAACTGACGTTCAAAAATAAAACATTTGAAAACGGACCATTTTCCACATTTCTGAAGCATGACGTAATGGGGGGGTGTTATCTCTTTTGTCGAAAATCAGCCGTTTTTGCTCGAACATTAAATGCCTCCAAATGGTATTTAATTAACTTCCCGAGCCCCTGGAAGCATGAAAATCACTTTAAACATGCTAATTTTAGCTCTAACACTGATGATCCACCTACAAATGTGAACTGACGTTCAAAAATAAAACATTTGAAAACGGACCATTTTCCACATTTCTGAAGCATGACGTAATGGGGGGGTGTTATCTCTTTTGTCGAAAATCAGCCGTTTTTGCTCGAACATTAAATGCCTCCAAATGGTATTTAATTAACTTCCCGGGGTGAAGAAACCCTTTTTGAGAACTCAGAGTGAGTAAATTGGCCATTTTCATGCACTTTTAACCATTCCATAAATCTTGTGTTTTGGGCCCCTGGAAGCATGAAAATCACTTTAAACATGCTAATTTTAGCTCTAACACTGATGATCCACCTACAAATGTGAACTGACGTTCAAAAATAAAACATTTGAAAACGGACCATTTTCCACATTTCTGAAGCATGACGTAATGGGGGGGTGTTATCTCTTTTGTCGAAAATCAGCCGTTTTTGCTCGAACATTAAATGCCTCCAAATGGTATTTAATTAACTTCCCGGGGTGAAGAAACCCTTTTTGAGAACTCAGAGTGAGTAAATTGGCCATTTTCATGCACTTTTAACCATTCCATAAATCTTGTGTTTTGGGCCCCTGGAAGCATGAAAATCACTTTAAACATGCTAATTTTAGCTCTAACACTGATGATCCACCTACAAATGTGAACTGACGTTCAAAAATAAAACATTTGAAAACGGACCATTTTCCACATTTCTGAAGCATGACGTAATGGGGGGGTGTTATCTCTTTTGTCGAAAATCAGCCGTTTTTGCTCGAACATTAAATGCCTCCAAATGGTATTTAATTAACTTCCCGGGGTGAAGAAACCCTTTTTGAGAACTCAGAGTGAGTAAATTGGCCATTTTCATGCACTTTTAACCATTCCATAAATCTTGTGTTTTGGGCCCCTGGAAGCATGAAAATCACTTTAAACATGCTAATTTTAGCTCTAACACTGATGATCCACCTACAAATGTGAACTGACGTTCAAAAATAAAACATTTGAAAACGGACCATTTTCCACATTTCTGAAGCATGACGTAATGGGGGGGTGTTATCTCTTTTGTCGAAAATCAGCCGTTTTTGCTCGAACATTAAATGCCTCCAAATGGTATTTAATTAACTTCCCGAGCCCCTGGAAGCATGAAAATCCCTTTAAACATGCTAATTTTAGCTCTAACACTGATGATCCACCTACAAATGTGAACTGACGTTCAAAAATAAAACATTTGAAAACGGACCATTTTCCACATTTCTGAAGCATGACGTAATGGGGGGGTGTTATCTCTTTTGTCGAAAATCAGCCGTTTTTGCTCTAACATTAAATGCTCCAAATGGTATTTAATTAACTTCCCGGGGTGAAGAAACCCTTTTTGAGAACTCAGAGTGAGTAAATTGGCCATTTTCATGCACTTTTAACCATTCCATAAATCTTGTGTTTTGGGCCCCTGGAAGCATGAAAATCACTTTAAACATGCTAATTTTAGCTCTAACACAGAAGATCCACCTACAAATGTGAACTGACGTTCAAAAATAAAACATTTGAAAACGGACCATTTTCCACATTTCTGAAGCATGACGTAATGGGGGGGTGTTATCTCTTTTGTCGAAAATCAGCCGTTTTTGCTCGAACATTAAATGCCTCCAAATGGTATTTAATTAACTTCCCGAGCCCCTGGAAGCATGAAAATCACTTTAAACATGCTAATTTTAGCTCTAACACTGATGATCCACCTACAAATGTGAACTGACGTTCAAAAATAAAACATTTGAAAACTGACCATTTTCCACATTTCTGAAGCATGACGTAATGGGGGGGTGTTATCTCTTTTGTCGAAAATCAGCCGTTTTTGCTCGAACATTAAATGCCTCCAAATGGTATTTAATTAACTTCCCGAGCCCCTGGAAGCATGAAAATCACTTTAAACATGCTCATTTTAGCTCTAACGTTCAAAAATAAAACATTTGAAAACGGACCATTTTCCACATTTCTGAAGCATGACGTAATGGGGGGGTGTTATCTCTTTTGTCGAAAATCAGCCGTTTTTGCTCGAACATTAAATGCCTCCAAATGGTATTTAATTAACTTCCCGGGGTGAAGAAACCCTTTTTGAGAACTCAGAGTGAGTAAATTGGCCATTTTCATGCACTTTTAAACCATTCCATAAATCTTGTGTTTTGGGCCCCTGGAAGCATGAAAATCACTTTAAACATGCTAATTTTAGCTCTAACACTGATGATCCACCTACAAATGTGAACTGACGTTCAAAAATAAAACATTTGAAAACGGACCATTTTCCACATTTCTGAAGCATGACGTAATGGGGGGGGTGTTATCTCTTTTGTCGAAAATCAGCCGTTTTTGCTCGAACATTAAATGCCTCCAAATGGTATTTAATTAACTTCCCGAGCCCCTGGAAGCATGAAAATCACTTTAAACATGCTATTTTAGCTCTAACACTGATGATCCACCTACAAATGTGAACTGACGTTCAAAAATAAAACATTTGAAAACGGACCATTTTCCACATTTCTGAAGCATGACGTAATGGGGGGGTGTTATCTCTTTTGTCGAAAATCAGCCGTTTTTGCTCGAACATTAAATGCCTCCAAATGGTATTTAATTAACTTCCCGGGGTCAAGAAACCCTTTTTGAGAACTCAGAGTGAGTAAATTGGCCATTTTCATGCACTTTTAACCATTCCATTAATCTTGTGTTTTGGGCCCCTGGAAGCATGAAAATCACTTTAAACATGCTAATTTTAGCTCTAACACTGATGATCCACCTACAAATGTGAACTGACGTTCAAAAATAAAACATTTGAAAACGGACCATTTTCCACATTTCTGAAGCATGACGTAATTGGGGGGTGTTATCTCTTTTGTCGAAAATCAGCCGTTTTTGCTCGAACATTAAATGCCTCCAAATGGTATTTAATTAACTTCCCGGGGTGAAGAAACCCTTTTTGAGAACTCAGAGTGAGTAAATTGGCCATTTTCATGCACTTTTAACCATTCCATAAATCTTGTGTTTAGGGCCCCTGGAAGCATGAAAATCACTTTAAACATGCTAATTTTAGCTCTAACACTGATGATCCACCTACAAATGTGAACTGACGTTCAAAAATAAAACATTTGAAAACGGACCATTTTCCACATTTCTGAAGCATGACGTAATGGGGGGGGTGTTATCTCTTTTGTCGAAAATCAGCCGTTTTTGCTCGAACATTAAATGCCTCCAAATGGTATTTAATTAACTTCCCGGGGTGAAGAAACCCTTTTTGAGAACTCAGAGTGAGTAAATTGGCCATTTTCATGCACTTTTAACCATTCCATTAATCTTGTGTTTTGGGCCCCTGGAAGCATGAAAATCACTTTAAACATGCTAATTTTAGCTCTAACACTGATGATCCACCAACAAATGTGAACTGACGTTCAAAAATAAAACATTTGAAAACGGACCATTTTCCACATTTCTGAAGCATGACGTAATGGGGGGGGTGTTATCTCTTTTGTCGAAAATCAGCCGTTTTTGCTCGAACATTAAATGCCTCCAAATGGTATTTAATTAACTTCCCGAGCCCCTGGAAGCATGAAAATCACTTTAAACATGCTAATTTTAGCTCTAACACTGATGATCCACCTACAAATGTGAACTGACGTTCAAAAATAAAACATTTGAAAACGGACCATTTTCCACATTTCTGAAGCATGAAGTAATGGGGGGGTGTTATCTCTTTTGTCGAAAATCAGCCGTTTTTGCTCGAACATTAAATGCCTCCAAATGGTATTTAATTAACTTCCCGGGGTCAAGAAACCCTTTTTGAGAACTCAGAGTGAGTAAATTGGCCATTTTCATGCACTTTTAACCATTCCATTAATCTTGTGTTTTGGGCCCCTGGAAGCATGAAAATCACTTTAAACATGCTAATTTTAGCTCTAACACTGATGATCCACCTACAAATGTGAACTGACGTTCAAAAATAAAACATTTGAAAACGGACCATTTTCCACATTTCTGAAGCATGACGTAATTGGGGGGTGTTATCTCTTTTGTCGAAAATCAGCCGTTTTTGCTCGAACATTAAATGCCTCCAAATGGTATTTAATTAACTTCCCGGGGTGAAGAAACCCTTTTTGAGAACTCAGAGTGAGTAAATTGGCCATTTTCATGCACTTTTAACCATTCCATAAATCTTGTGTTTAGGGCCCCTGGAAGCATGAAAATCACTTTAAACATGCTAATTTTAGCTCTAACACTGATGATCCACCTACAAATGTGAACTGACGTTCAAAAATAAAACATTTGAAAACGGACCATTTTCCACATTTCTGAAGCATGACGTAATGGGGGGGGTGTTATCTCTTTTGTCGAAAATCAGCCGTTTTTGCTCGAACATTAAATGCCTCCAAATGGTATTTAATTAACTTCCCGGGGTGAAGAAACCCTTTTTGAGAACTCAGAGTGAGTAAATTGGCCATTTTCATGCACTTTTAACCATTCCATTAATCTTGTGTTTTGGGCCCCTGGAAGCATGAAAATCACTTTAAACATGCTAATTTTAGCTCTAACACTGATGATCCACCAACAAATGTGAACTGACGTTCAAAAATAAAACATTTGAAAACGGACCATTTTCCACATTTCTGAAGCATGACGTAATTGGGGGGTGTTATCTCTTTTGTCGAAAATCAGCCGTTTTTGCTCGAACATTAAATGCCTCCAAATGGTATTTAATTAACTTCCCGAGCCCCTGGAAGCATGAAAATCACTTTAAACATGCTAATTTTAGCTCTAACACTGATGATCCACCTACAAATGTGAACTGACGTTCAAAAATAAAACATTTGAAAACGGACCATTTTCCACATTTCTGAAGCATGACGTAATGGGGGGGTGTTATCTCTTTTGTCGAAAATCAGCCGTTTTTGCTCAAACATTAAATGCCTCCAAATGGTATTTAATTAACTTCCCGGGGTGAAGAAACCCTTTTTGAGAATTCAGAGTGAGTAAATTGGCCATTTTCATGCACTTTTAACCATTCCATTAATCTTGTGTTTTGGGCCCCTGGAAGCATGAAAATCACTTTAAACATGCTAATTTTAGCTCTAACACTGATGATCCACCTACAAATGTGAACTGACGTTCAAAAATAAAACATTTGAAAACGGACCATTTTCCACATTTCTGAAGCATGACGTAATTGGGGGGTGTTATCTCTTTTGTCGAAAATCAGCCGTTTTTGCTCGAACATTAAATGCCTCCAAATGGTATTTAATTAACTTCCCGGGGTGAAGAAACCCTTTTTGAGAACTCAGAGTGAGTAAATTGGCCATTTTCATGCACTTTTAACCATTCCATAAATCTTGTGTTTTGGGCCCCTGGAAGCATGAAAATCACTTTAAACATGCTAATTTTAGCTCTAACACTGATGATCCACCTACAAATGTGAACTGACGTTCAAAAATAAAACATTTGAAAACGGACCATTTTCCACATTTCTGAAGCATGACGTAATGGGGGGGTGTTATCTCTTTTGTCGAAAATCAGCCGTTTTTGCTCGAACATTAAATGCCTCCAAATTGTATTTATTTCACTTCCCGGGGTGAAGAAACCCCTTTTGAGAACTCAGAGTGAGTAAATTGGCCATTTTCATGCACTTTTAACCATTCCATTAATCTTGTGTTTTGGGCCCCTGGAAGCATGAAAATCACTTTAAACATGCTAATTTTAGCTCTAACACTGATGATCCACCTACAAATGTGAACTGACGTTCAAAAATAAAACATTTGAAAACGGACCATTTTCCACATTTCTGAAGCATGACGTAATGGGGGGGTGTTATCTCTTTTGTCGAAAATCAGCCGTTTTTGCTCGAACATTAAATGCCTCCAAATGGTATTTAATTAACTTCCCGAGCCCCTGGAAGCATGAAAATCCCTTTAAACATGCTAATTTTAGCTCTAACACTGATGATCCACCTACAAATGTGAACTGACGTTCAAAAATAAAACATTTGAAAACGGACCATTTTCCACATTTCTGAAGCATGACGTAATGGGGGGGTGTTATCTCTTTTGTCGAAAATCAGCCGTTTTTGCTCGAACATTAAATGCTCCAAATGGTATTTAATTAACTTCCCGGGGTGAAGAAACCCTTTTTGAGAACTCAGAGTGAGTAAATTGGCCATTTTCATGCACTTTTAACCATTCCATAAATCTTGTGTTTTGGGCCCCTGGAAGCATGAAAATCACTTTAAACATGCTAATTTTAGCTCTAACACAGATGATCCACCTACAAATGTGAACTGACGTTCAAAAATAAAACATTTGAAAACGGACCATTTTCCACATTTCTGAAGCATGACGTAATGGGGGGGTGTTATCTCTTTTGTCGAAAATCAGCCGTTTTTGCTCGAACATTAAATGCCTCCAAATGGTATTTAATTAACTTCCCGAGCCCCTGGAAGCATGAAAATCACTTTAAACATGCTAATTTTAGCTCTAACACTGATGATCCACCTACAAATGTGAACTGACGTTCAAAAATAAAACATTTGAAAACGGACCATTTTCCACATTTCTGAAGCATGACGTAATGGGGGGGTGTTATCTCTTTTGTCGAAAATCAGCCGTTTTTGCTCGAACATTAAATGCCTCCAAATGGTATTTAATTAACTTCCCGAGCCCCTGGAAGCATGAAAATCACTTTAAACATGCTCATTTTAGCTCTAACGTTCAAAAATAAAACATTTGAAAACGGACCATTTTCCACATTTCTGAAGCATGACGTAATGGGGGGGTGTTATCTCTTTTGTCGAAAATCAGCCGTTTTTGCTCGAACATTAAATGCCTCCAAATGGTATTTAATTAACTTCCCGGGGTGAAGAAACCCTTTTTGAGAACTCAGAGTGAGTAAATTGGCCATTTTCATGCACTTTTAACCATTCCATAAATCTTGTGTTTTGGGCCCCTGGAAGCATGAAAATCACTTTAAACATGCTAATTTTAGCTCTAACACTGATGATCCACCTACAAATGTGAACTGACGTTCAAAAATAAAACATTTGAAAACGGACCATTTTCCACATTTCTGAAGCATGGCGTAATGGGGGGGTGTTATCTCTTTTGTCGAAAATCAGCCGTTTTTGCTCGAACATTAAATGCCTCCAAATGGTATTTAATTAACTTCCCGAGCCCCTGGAAGCATGAAAATCACTTTAAACATGCTAATTTTAGCTCTAACACTGATGATCCACCTACAAATGTGAACTGACGTTCAAAAATAAAACATTTGAAAACGGACCATTTTCCACATTTCTGAAGCATGACGTAATGGGGGGGTGTTATCTCTTTTGTCGAAAATCAGCAGTTTTTGCTCGAACATTAAATGCCTCCAAATGGTATTTAATTAACTTCCCGAGCCCCTGGAAGCATGAAAATCACTTTAAACATGCTAATTTTAGCTCTAACACTGATGATCCACCTAAAAATGTGAACTGACGTTCAAAAATAAAACATTTGAAAACGGACCATTTTCCACATTTCTGAAGCATGACGTAATGGGGGGGTGTTATCTCTTTTGTCGAAAATCAGCCATTTTTGCTCGAACATTAAATGCCTCCAAATGGTATTTAATTAACTTCCCGAGCCCCTGGAAGCATGAAAATCACTTTAAACATGCTAATTTTAGCTCTAACACTGATGATCCACCTACAAATGTGAACTGACGTTCAAAAATAAAACATTTGAAAACGGACCATTTTCCACATTTCTGAAGCATGACGTAATGGGGGGGTGTTATCTCTTTTGTCGAAAATCAGCCGTTTTTGCTCGAACATTAAATGCCTCCAAATGGTATTTAATTAACTTCCCGAGCCCCTGGAAGCATGAAAATCACTTTAAACATGCTAATTTTAGCTCTAACACTGATGATCCACCTACAAATGTGAACTGACGTTCAAAAATAAAACATTTGAAAACGGACCATTTTCCACATTTCTGAAGCATGACGTAATGGGGGGGTGTTATCTCTTTTGTCGAAAATCAGCCGTTTTTGCTCGAACATTAAATGCCTCCAAATGGTATTTAATTAACTTCCCGGGGTGAAGAAACCCTTTTTGAGAACTCAGAGTGAGTAAATTGGCCATTTTCATGCACTTTTAACCATTCCATAAATCTTGTGTTTTGGGCCCCTGGAAGCATGAAAATCACTTTAAACATGCTAATTTTAGCTCTAACACTGATGATCCACCTACAAATGTGAACTGACGTTCAAAAATAAAACATTTGAAAACGGACCATTTTCCACATTTCTGAAGCATGACGTAATGGGGGGGTGTTATCTCTTTTGTCGAAAATCAGCCGTTTTTGCTCGAACATTAAATGCCTCCAAATGGTATTTAATTAACTTCCCGGGGTGAAGAAACCCTTTTTGAGAACTCAGAGTGAGTAAATTGGCCATTTTCATGCACTTTTAACCATTCCATAAATCTTGTGTTTTGGGCCCCTGGAAGCATGAAAATCACTTTAAACATGCTAATTTTAGCTCTAACACTGATGATCCACCTACAAATGTGAACTGACGTTCAAAAATAAAACATTTGAAAACGGACCATTTTCCACATTTCTGAAGCATGACGTAATGGGGGGGTGTTATCTCTTTTGTCGAAAATCAGCCGTTTTTGCTCGAACATTAAATGCCTCCAAATGGTATTTAATTAACTTCCCGGGGTGAAGAAACCCTTTTTGAGAACTCAGAGTGAGTAAATTGGCCATTTTCATGCACTTTTAACCATTCCATAAATCTTGTGTTTTGGGCCCCTGGAAGCATGAAAATCACTTTAAACATGCTAATTTTAGCTCTAACACTGATGATCCACCTACAAATGTGAACTGACGTTCAAAAATAAAACATTTGAAAACGGACCATTTTCCACATTTCTGAAGCATGACGTAATGGGGGGGTGTTATCTCTTTTGTCGAAAATCAGCCGTTTTTGCTCGAACATTAAATGCCTCCAAATGGTATTTAATTAACTTCCCGAGCCCCTGGAAGCATGAAAATCCCTTTAAACATGCTAATTTTAGCTCTAACACTGATGATCCACCTACAAATGTGAACTGACGTTCAAAAATAAAACATTTGAAAACGGACCATTTTCCACATTTCTGAAGCATGACGTAATGGGGGGGTGTTATCTCTTTTGTCGAAAATCAGCCGTTTTTGCTCTAACATTAAATGCTCCAAATGGTATTTAATTAACTTCCCGGGGTGAAGAAACCCTTTTTGAGAACTCAGAGTGAGTAAATTGGCCATTTTCATGCACTTTTAACCATTCCATAAATCTTGTGTTTTGGGCCCCTGGAAGCATGAAAATCACTTTAAACATGCTAATTTTAGCTCTAACACAGAAGATCCACCTACAAATGTGAACTGACGTTCAAAAATAAAACATTTGAAAACGGACCATTTTCCACATTTCTGAAGCATGACGTAATGGGGGGGTGTTATCTCTTTTGTCGAAAATCAGCCGTTTTTGCTCGAACATTAAATGCCTCCAAATGGTATTTAATTAACTTCCCGAGCCCCTGGAAGCATGAAAATCACTTTAAACATGCTAATTTTAGCTCTAACACTGATGATCCACCTACAAATGTGAACTGACGTTCAAAAATAAAACATTTGAAAACTGACCATTTTCCACATTTCTGAAGCATGACGTAATGGGGGGGTGTTATCTCTTTTGTCGAAAATCAGCCGTTTTTGCTCGAACATTAAATGCCTCCAAATGGTATTTAATTAACTTCCCGAGCCCCTGGAAGCATGAAAATCACTTTAAACATGCTCATTTTAGCTCTAACGTTCAAAAATAAAACATTTGAAAACGGACCATTTTCCACATTTCTGAAGCATGACGTAATGGGGGGGTGTTATCTCTTTTGTCGAAAATCAGCCGTTTTTGCTCGAACATTAAATGCCTCCAAATGGTATTTAATTAACTTCCCGGGGTGAAGAAACCCTTTTTGAGAACTCAGAGTGAGTAAATTGGCCATTTTCATGCACTTTTAACCATTCCATAAATCTTGTGTTTTGGGCCCCTGGAAGCATGAAAATCACTTTAAACATGCTAATTTTAGCTCTAACACTGATGATCCACCAACAAATGTGAACTGACGTTCAAAAATAAAACATTTGAAAACGGACCATTTTCCACATTTCTGAAGCATGACGTAATTGGGGGGTGTTATCTCTTTTGTCGAAAATCAGCCGTTTTTGCTCGAACATTAAATGCCTCCAAATGGTATTTAATTAACTTCCCGAGCCCCTGGAAGCATGAAAATCACTTTAAACATGCTAATTTTAGCTCTAACACTGATGATCCACCTACAAATGTGAACTGACGTTCAAAAATAAAACATTTGAAAACGGACCATTTTCCACATTTCTGAAGCATGACGTAATGGGGGGGGTGTTATCTCTTTTGTCGAAAATCAGCCGTTTTTGCTCGAACATTAAATGCCTCCAAATGGTATTTAATTAACTTCCCGAGCCCCTGGAAGCATGAAAATCACTTTAAACATGCTAATTTTAGCTCTAACACTGATGATCCACCTACAAATGTGAACTGACGTTCAAAAATAAAACATTTGAAAACGGACCATTTTCCACATTTCTGAAGCATGACGTAATGGGGGGGTGTTATCTCTTTTGTCGAAAATCAGCCGTTTTTGCTCGAACATTAAATGCCTCCAAATGGTATTTAATTAACTTCCCGGGGTCAAGAAACCCTTTTTGAGAACTCAGAGTGAGTAAATTGGCCATTTTCATGCACTTTTAACCATTCCATTAATCTTGTGTTTTGGGCCCCTGGAAGCATGAAAATCACTTTAAACATGCTAATTTTAGCTCTAACACTGATGATCCACCTACAAATGTGAACTGACGTTCAAAAATAAAACATTTGAAAACGGACCATTTTCCACATTTCTGAAGCATGACGTAATTGGGGGGTGTTATCTCTTTTGTCGAAAATCAGCCGTTTTTGCTCGAACATTAAATGCCTCCAAATGGTATTTAATTAACTTCCCGGGGTGAAGAAACCCTTTTTGAGAACTCAGAGTGAGTAAATTGGCCATTTTCATGCACTTTTAACCATTCCATAAATCTTGTGTTTAGGGCCCCTGGAAGCATGAAAATCACTTTAAACATGCTAATTTTAGCTCTAACACTGATGATCCACCTACAAATGTGAACTGACGTTCAAAAATAAAACATTTGAAAACGGACCATTTTCCACATTTCTGAAGCATGACGTAATGGGGGGGGTGTTATCTCTTTTGTCGAAAATCAGCCGTTTTTGCTCGAACATTAAATGCCTCCAAATGGTATTTAATTAACTTCCCGGGGTGAAGAAACCCTTTTTGAGAACTCAGAGTGAGTAAATTGGCCATTTTCATGCACTTTTAACCATTCCATTAATCTTGTGTTTTGGGCCCCTGGAAGCATGAAAATCACTTTAAACATGCTAATTTTAGCTCTAACACTGATGATCCACCAACAAATGTGAACTGACGTTCAAAAATAAAACATTTGAAAACGGACCATTTTCCACATTTCTGAAGCATGACGTAATGGGGGGGGTGTTATCTCTTTTGTCGAAAATCAGCCGTTTTTGCTCGAACATTAAATGCCTCCAAATGGTATTTAATTAACTTCCCGAGCCCCTGGAAGCATGAAAATCACTTTAAACATGCTAATTTTAGCTCTAACACTGATGATCCACCTACAAATGTGAACTGACGTTCAAAAATAAAACATTTGAAAACGGACCATTTTCCACATTTCTGAAGCATGACGTAATGGGGGGGTGTTATCTCTTTTGTCGAAAATCAGCCGTTTTTGCTCGAACATTAAATGCCTCCAAATGGTATTTAATTAACTTCCCGGGGTCAAGAAACCCTTTTTGAGAACTCAGAGTGAGTAAATTGGCCATTTTCATGCACTTTTAACCATTCCATTAATCTTGTGTTTTGGGCCCCTGGAAGCATGAAAATCACTTTAAACATGCTAATTTTAGCTCTAACACTGATGATCCACCTACAAATGTGAACTGACGTTCAAAAATAAAACATTTGAAAACGGACCATTTTCCACATTTCTGAAGCATGACGTAATTGGGGGGTGTTATCTCTTTTGTCGAAAATCAGCCGTTTTTGCTCGAACATTAAATGCCTCCAAATGGTATTTAATTAACTTCCCGGGGTGAAGAAACCCTTTTTGAGAACTCAGAGTGAGTAAATTGGCCATTTTCATGCACTTTTAACCATTCCATAAATCTTGTGTTTAGGGCCCCTGGAAGCATGAAAATCACTTTAAACATGCTAATTTTAGCTCTAACACTGATGATCCACCTACAAATGTGAACTGACGTTCAAAAATAAAACATTTGAAAACGGACCATTTTCCACATTTCTGAAGCATGACGTAATGGGGGGGGTGTTATCTCTTTTGTCGAAAATCAGCCGTTTTTGCTCGAACATTAAATGCCTCCAAATGGTATTTAATTAACTTCCCGGGGTGAAGAAACCCTTTTTGAGAACTCAGAGTGAGTAAATTGGCCATTTTCATGCACTTTTAACCATTCCATTAATCTTGTGTTTTGGGCCCCTGGAAGCATGAAAATCACTTTAAACATGCTAATTTTAGCTCTAACACTGATGATCCACCAACAAATGTGAACTGACGTTCAAAAATAAAACATTTGAAAACGGACCATTTTCCACATTTCTGAAGCATGACGTAATTGGGGGGTGTTATCTCTTTTGTCGAAAATCAGCCGTTTTTGCTCGAACATTAAATGCCTCCAAATGGTATTTAATTAACTTCCCGAGCCCCTGGAAGCATGAAAATCACTTTAAACATGCTAATTTTAGCTCTAACACTGATGATCCACCTACAAATGTGAACTGACGTTCAAAAATAAAACATTTGAAAACGGACCATTTTCCACATTTCTGAAGCATGACGTAATGGGGGGGTGTTATCTCTTTTGTCGAAAATCAGCCGTTTTTGCTCAAACATTAAATGCCTCCAAATGGTATTTAATTAACTTCCCGGGGTGAAGAAACCCTTTTTGAGAATTCAGAGTGAGTAAATTGGCCATTTTCATGCACTTTTAACCATTCCATTAATCTTGTGTTTTGGGCCCCTGGAAGCATGAAAATCACTTTAAACATGCTAATTTTAGCTCTAACACTGATGATCCACCTACAAATGTGAACTGACGTTCAAAAATAAAACATTTGAAAACGGACCATTTTCCACATTTCTGAAGCATGACGTAATTGGGGGGTGTTATCTCTTTTGTCGAAAATCAGCCGTTTTTGCTCGAACATTAAATGCCTCCAAATGGTATTTAATTAACTTCCCGGGGTGAAGAAACCCTTTTTGAGAACTCAGAGTGAGTAAATTGGCCATTTTCATGCACTTTTAACCATTCCATAAATCTTGTGTTTTGGGCCCCTGGAAGCATGAAAATCACTTTAAACATGCTAATTTTAGCTCTAACACTGATGATCCACCTACAAATGTGAACTGACGTTCAAAAATAAAACATTTGAAAACGGACCATTTTCCACATTTCTGAAGCATGACGTAATGGGGGGGTGTTATCTCTTTTGTCGAAAATCAGCCGTTTTTGCTCGAACATTAAATGCCTCCAAATTGTATTTATTTCACTTCCCGGGGTGAAGAAACCCCTTTTGAGAACTCAGAGTGAGTAAATTGGCCATTTTCATGCACTTTTAACCATTCCATTAATCTTGTGTTTTGGGCCCCTGGAAGCATGAAAATCACTTTAAACATGCTAATTTTAGCTCTAACACTGATGATCCACCTACAAATGTGAACTGACGTTCAAAAATAAAACATTTGAAAACGGACCATTTTCCACATTTCTGAAGCATGACGTAATGGGGGGGTGTTATCTCTTTTGTCGAAAATCAGCCGTTTTTGCTCGAACATTAAATGCCTCCAAATGGTATTTAATTAACTTCCCGAGCCCCTGGAAGCATGAAAATCCCTTTAAACATGCTAATTTTAGCTCTAACACTGATGATCCACCTACAAATGTGAACTGACGTTCAAAAATAAAACATTTGAAAACGGACCATTTTCCACATTTCTGAAGCATGACGTAATGGGGGGGTGTTATCTCTTTTGTCGAAAATCAGCCGTTTTTGCTCGAACATTAAATGCTCCAAATGGTATTTAATTAACTTCCCGGGGTGAAGAAACCCTTTTTGAGAACTCAGAGTGAGTAAATTGGCCATTTTCATGCACTTTTAACCATTCCATAAATCTTGTGTTTTGGGCCCCTGGAAGCATGAAAATCACTTTAAACATGCTAATTTTAGCTCTAACACAGATGATCCACCTACAAATGTGAACTGACGTTCAAAAATAAAACATTTGAAAACGGACCATTTTCCACATTTCTGAAGCATGACGTAATGGGGGGGTGTTATCTCTTTTGTCGAAAATCAGCCGTTTTTGCTCGAACATTAAATGCCTCCAAATGGTATTTAATTAACTTCCCGAGCCCCTGGAAGCATGAAAATCACTTTAAACATGCTAATTTTAGCTCTAACACTGATGATCCACCTACAAATGTGAACTGACGTTCAAAAATAAAACATTTGAAAACGGACCATTTTCCACATTTCTGAAGCATGACGTAATGGGGGGGTGTTATCTCTTTTGTCGAAAATCAGCCGTTTTTGCTCGAACATTAAATGCCTCCAAATGGTATTTAATTAACTTCCCGAGCCCCTGGAAGCATGAAAATCACTTTAAACATGCTCATTTTAGCTCTAACGTTCAAAAATAAAACATTTGAAAACGGACCATTTTCCACATTTCTGAAGCATGACGTAATGGGGGGGTGTTATCTCTTTTGTCGAAAATCAGCCGTTTTTGCTCGAACATTAAATGCCTCCAAATGGTATTTAATTAACTTCCCGGGGTGAAGAAACCCTTTTTGAGAACTCAGAGTGAGTAAATTGGCCATTTTCATGCACTTTTAACCATTCCATAAATCTTGTGTTTTGGGCCCCTGGAAGCATGAAAATCACTTTAAACATGCTAATTTTAGCTCTAACACTGATGATCCACCAACAAATGTGAACTGACGTTCAAAAATAAAACATTTGAAAACGGACCATTTTCCACATTTCTGAAGCATGACGTAATTGGGGGGTGTTATCTCTTTTGTCGAAAATCAGCCGTTTTTGCTCGAACATTAAATGCCTCCAAATGGTATTTAATTAACTTCCCGAGCCCCTGGAAGCATGAAAATCACTTTAAACATGCTAATTTTAGCTCTAACACTGATGATCCACCTACAAATGTGAACTGACGTTCAAAAATAAAACATTTGAAAACGGACCATTTTCCACATTTCTGAAGCATGACGTAATGGGGGGGGTGTTATCTCTTTTGTCGAAAATCAGCCGTTTTTGCTCGAACATTAAATGCCTCCAAATGGTATTTAATTAACTTCCCGAGCCCCTGGAAGCATGAAAATCACTTTAAACATGCTAATTTTAGCTCTAACACTGATGATCCACCTACAAATGTGAACTGACGTTCAAAAATAAAACATTTGAAAACGGACCATTTTCCACATTTCTGAAGCATGACGTAATGGGGGGGTGTTATCTCTTTTGTCGAAAATCAGCCGTTTTTGCTCAAACATTAAATGCCTCCAAATGGTATTTAATTAACTTCCCGGGGTCAAGAAACCCTTTTTGAGAACTCAGAGTGAGTAAATTGGCCATTTTCATGCACTTTTAACCATTCCATTAATCTTGTGTTTTGGGCCCCTGGAAGCATGAAAATCACTTTAAACATGCTAATTTTAGCTCTAACACTGATGATCCACCTACAAATGTGAACTGACGTTCAAAAATAAAACATTTGAAAACGGACCATTTTCCACATTTCTGAAGCATGACGTAATTGGGGGGTGTTATCTCTTTTGTCGAAAATCAGCCGTTTTTGCTCGAACATTAAATGCCTCCAAATGGTATTTAATTAACTTCCCGGGGTGAAGAAACCCTTTTTGAGAACTCAGAGTGAGTAAATTGGCCATTTTCATGCACTTTTAACCATTCCATTAATCTTGTGTTTTGGGCCCCTGGAAGCATGAAAATCACTTTAAACATGCTAATTTTAGCTCTAACACTGATGATCCACCAACAAATGTGAACTGACGTTCAAAAATAAAACATTTGAAAACGGACCATTTTCCACATTTCTGAAGCATGACGTAATGGGGGGGGTGTTATCTCTTTTGTCGAAAATCAGCCGTTTTTGCTCGAACATTAAATGCCTCCAAATGGTATTTAATTAACTTCCCGAGCCCCTGGAAGCATGAAAATCACTTTAAACATGCTAATTTTAGCTCTAACACTGATGATCCACCTACAAATGTGAACTGACGTTCAAAAATAAAACATTTGAAAACGGACCATTTTCCACATTTCTGAAGCATGACGTAATGGGGGGGTGTTATCTCTTTTGTCGAAAATCAGCCGTTTTTGCTCGAACATTAAATGCCTCCAAATGGTATTTAATTAACTTCCCGGGGTCAAGAAACCCTTTTTGAGAACTCAGAGTGAGTAAATTGGCCATTTTCATGCACTTTTAACCATTCCATTAATCTTGTGTTTTGGGCCCCTGGAAGCATGAAAATCACTTTAAACATGCTAATTTTAGCTCTAACACTGATGATCCACCTACAAATGTGAACTGACGTTCAAAAATAAAACATTTGAAAACGGACCATTTTCCACATTTCTGAAGCATGACGTAATTGGGGGGTGTTATCTCTTTTGTCGAAAATCAGCCGTTTTTGCTCGAACATTAAATGCCTCCAAATGGTATTTAATTAACTTCCCGGGGTGAAGAAACCCTTTTTGAGAACTCAGAGTGAGTAAATTGGCCATTTTCATGCACTTTTAACCATTCCATAAATCTTGTGTTTAGGGCCCCTGGAAGCATGAAAATCACTTTAAACATGCTAATTTTAGCTCTAACACTGATGATCCACCTACAAATGTGAACTGACGTTCAAAAATAAAACATTTGAAAACGGACCATTTTCCACATTTCTGAAGCATGACGTAATGGGGGGGGTGTTATCTCTTTTGTCGAAAATCAGCCGTTTTTGCTCGAACATTAAATGCCTCCAAATGGTATTTAATTAACTTCCCGGGGTGAAGAAACCCTTTTTGAGAACTCAGAGTGAGTAAATTGGCCATTTTCATGCACTTTTAACCATTCCATTAATCTTGTGTTTTGGGCCCCTGGAAGCATGAAAATCACTTTAAACATGCTAATTTTAGCTCTAACACTGATGATCCACCAACAAATGTGAACTGACGTTCAAAAATAAAACATTTGAAAACGGACCATTTTCCACATTTCTGAAGCATGACGTAATTGGGGGGTGTTATCTCTTTTGTCGAAAATCAGCCGTTTTTGCTCGAACATTAAATGCCTCCAAATGGTATTTAATTAACTTCCCGAGCCCCTGGAAGCATGAAAATCACTTTAAACATGCTAATTTTAGCTCTAACACTGATGATCCACCTACAAATGTGAACTGACGTTCAAAAATAAAACATTTGAAAACGGACCATTTTCCACATTTCTGAAGCATGACGTAATGGGGGGGTGTTATCTCTTTTGTCGAAAATCAGCCGTTTTTGCTCAAACATTAAATGCCTCCAAATGGTATTTAATTAACTTCCCGGGGTGAAGAAACCCTTTTTGAGAATTCAGAGTGAGTAAATTGGCCATTTTCATGCACTTTTAACCATTCCATTAATCTTGTGTTTTGGGCCCCTGGAAGCATGAAAATCACTTTAAACATGCTAATTTTAGCTCTAACACTGATGATCCACCTACAAATGTGAACTGACGTTCAAAAATAAAACATTTGAAAACGGACCATTTTCCACATTTCTGAAGCATGACGTAATTGGGGGGTGTTATCTCTTTTGTCGAAAATCAGCCGTTTTTGCTCGAACATTAAATGCCTCCAAATGGTATTTAATTAACTTCCCGGGGTGAAGAAACCCTTTTTGAGAACTCAGAGTGAGTAAATTGGCCATTTTCATGCACTTTTAACCATTCCATAAATCTTGTGTTTTGGGCCCCTGGAAGCATGAAAATCACTTTAAACATGCTAATTTTAGCTCTAACACTGATGATCCACCTACAAATGTGAACTGACGTTCAAAAATAAAACATTTGAAAACGGACCATTTTCCACATTTCTGAAGCATGACGTAATGGGGGGGTGTTATCTCTTTTGTCGAAAATCAGCCGTTTTTGCTCGAACATTAAATGCCTCCAAATTGTATTTATTTCACTTCCCGGGGTGAAGAAACCCCTTTTGAGAACTCAGAGTGAGTAAATTGGCCATTTTCATGCACTTTTAACCATTCCATTAATCTTGTGTTTTGGGCCCCTGGAAGCATGAAAATCACTTTAAACATGCTAATTTTAGCTCTAACACTGATGATCCACCTACAAATGTGAACTGACGTTCAAAAATAAAACATTTGAAAACGGACCATTTTCCACATTTCTGAAGCATGACGTAATGGGGGGGTGTTATCTCTTTTGTCGAAAATCAGCCGTTTTTGCTCGAACATTAAATGCCTCCAAATGGTATTTAATTAACTTCCCGAGCCCCTGGAAGCATGAAAATCACTTTAAACATGCTAATTTTAGCTCTAACACTGATGATCCACCTACAAATGTGAACTGACGTTCAAAAATAAAACATTTGAAAACGGACCATTTTCCACATTTCTGAAGCATGACGTAATGGGGGGGGTGTTATCTCTTTTGTCGAAAATCAGCCGTTTTTGCTCGAACATTAAATGCCTCCAAATGGTATTTAATTAACTTCCCGAGCCCCTGGAAGCATGAAAATCACTTTAAACATGCTAATTTTAGCTCTAACACTGATGATCCACCTACAAATGTGAACTGACGTTCAAAAATAAAACATTTGAAAACGGACCATTTTCCACATTTCTGAAGCATGACGTAATGGGGGGGGTGTTATCTCTTTTGTCGAAAATCAGCCGTTTTTGCTCGAACATTAAATGCCTCCAAATGGTATTTAATTAACTTCCCGGGGTGAAGAAACCCTTTTTGAGAACTCAGAGTGAGTAAATTGGCCATTTTCATGCACTTTTAACCATTCCATTAATCTTGTGTTTTGGGCGCCTGGAAGCATGAAAATCACTTTAAACATGCTAATTTTAGCTCTAACACTGATGATCCACCTACAAATGTGAACTGACGTTCAAAAATACAACATTTGAAAACGGACCATTTTCCACATTTCTGAAGCATGACGTAATTGGGGGGTGTTATCTCTTTTGTCGAAAATCAGCCGTTTTTGCTCGAACATTAAATGCCTCCAAATGGTATTTAATTAACTTCCCGGGGTGAAGAGACCCTTTTTGAGAACTCAGAGTGAGTAAATTGGCCATTTTCATGCACTTTTAACCATTCCATAAATCTTGTGTTTTGGGCCCCTGGAAGCATGAAAATCACTTTAAACATGCTAATTTTAGCTCTAACACTGATGATCCACCTACAAATGTGAACTGAAGTTCAAAAATAAAACATTTGAAAACGGACCATTTTCCACATTTCTGAAGCATGACGTAATGGGGGGGTGTTATCTCTTTTGTCGAAAATCAGCCGTTTTTGCTCGAACATTAAATGCCTCCAAATGGTATTTAATTAACTTCCCGAGCCCCTGGAAGCATGAAAATCACTTTAAACATGCTAATTTTAGCTCTAACACTGATGATCCACCTACAAATGTGAACTGACGTTCAAAAATAAAACATTTGAAAACGGACCATTTTCCACATTTCTGAAGCATGACGTAATGGGGGGGTGTTATCTCTTTTGTCGAAAATCAGCCGTTTTTGCTCGAACATTAAATGCCTCCAAATGGTATTTATTTCACTTCCCGGGGTGAAGAAACCCCTTTTGAGAACTCAGAGTGAGTAAATTGGCCATTTTCATGCACTTTTAACCATTCCATTAATCTTGTGTTTTGGGCCCCTGGAAGCATGAAAATCACTTTAAACATGCTAATTTTAGCTCTAACACTGATGATCCACCTACAAATGTGAACTGACGTTCAAAAATAAAACATTTGAAAACGGACCATTTTCCACATTTCTGAAGCATGACGTAATGGGGGGGTGTTATCTCTTTTGTCGAAAATCAGCCGTTTTTGCTCGAACATTAAATGCCTCCAAATGGTATTTAATTAACTTCCCGAGCCCCTGGAAGCATGAAAATCACTTTAAACATGCTAATTTTAGCTCTAACACTGATGATCCACCTACAAATGTGAACTGACGTTCAAAAATAAAACATTTGAAAACGGACCATTTTCCACATTTCTGAAGCATGACGTAATGGGGGGGTGTTATCTCTTTTGTCGAAAATCAGCCGTTTTTGCTCGAACATTAAATGCCTCCAAATGGTATTTAATTAACTTCCCGGGGTGAAGAAACCCTTTTTGAGAACTCAGAGTGAGTAAATTGGCCATTTTCATGCACTTTTAACCATTCCATAAATCTTGTGTTTTGGGCCCCTGGAAGCATGAAAATCACTTTAAACATGCTAATTTTAGCTCTAACACTGATGATCCACCTACAAATGTGAACTGACGTTCAAAAATAAAACATTTGAAAACGGACCATTTTCCACATTTCTGAAGCATGACGTAATGGGGGGGGTGTTATCTCTTTTGTCGAAAATCAGCCGTTTTTGCTCGAACATTAAATGCCTCCAAATGGTATTTAATTAACTTCCCGGGGTGAAGAAACCCTTTTTGAGAACTCAGAGTGAGTAAATTGGCCATTTTCATGCACTTTTTTTACCATTCCATTAATCTTGTGTTTTGGGCCCCTGGAAGCATGAAAATCACTTTAAACATGCTAATTTTAGCTCTAACACTGATGATCCACCAACAAATGTGAACTGATGTTCAAAAATAAAACATTTGAAAACGGACCATTTTCCACATTTCTGAAGCATGACGTAATGGGGGGGGTGTTATCTCTTTTGTCGAAAATCAGCCGTTTTTGCTCGAACATTAAATGCCTCCAAATGGTATTTAATTAACTTCCCGAGCCCCTGGAAGCATGAAAATCACTTTAAACATGCTAATTTTAGCTCTAACACTGATGATCCACCTACAAATGTGAACTGACGTTCAAAAATAAAACATTTGAAAACGGACCATTTTCCACATTTCTGAAGCATGACGTAATGGGGGGGTGTTATCTCTTTTGTCGAAAATCAGCCGTTTTTGCTCGAACAATAAATGCCTCCAAATGGTATTTAATTAACTTCCCGGGGTCAAGAAACCCTTTTTGAGAACTCAGAGTGAGTAAATTGGCCATTTTCATGCACTTTTAACCATTCCATTAATCTTGTGTTTTGGGCCCCTGGAAGCATGAAAATCACTTTAAACATGCTAATTTTAGCTCTAACACTGATGATCCACCTACAAATGTGAACTGACGTTCAAAAATAAAACATTTGAAAACGGACCATTTTCCACATTTCTGAAGCATGACGTAATTGGGGGGTGTTATCTCTTTTGTCGAAAATCAGCCGTTTTTGCTCGAACATTAAATGCCTCCAAATGGTATTTAATTAACTTCCCGGGGTGAAGAAACCCTTTTTGAGAACTCAGAGTGAGTAAATTGGCCATTTTCATGCACTTTTAACCATTCCATAAATCTTGTGTTTAGGGCCCCTGGAAGCATGAAAATCACTTTAAACATGCTAATTTTAGCTCTAACACTGATGATCCACCTACAAATGTGAACTGACGTTCAAAAATAAAACATTTGAAAACGGACCATTTTCCACATTTCTGAAGCATGACGTAATGGGGGGGGTGTTATCTCTTTTGTCGAAAATCAGCCGTTTTTGCTCGAACATTAAATGCCTCCAAATGGTATTTAATTAACTTCCCGGGGTGAAGAAACCCTTTTTGAGAACTCAGAGTGAGTAAATTGGCCATTTTCATGCACTTTTAACCATTCCATTAATCTTGTGTTTTGGGCCCCTGGAAGCATGAAAATCACTTTAAACATGCTAATTTTAGCTCTAACACTGATGATCCACCAACAAATGTGAACTGACGTTCAAAAATAAAACATTTGAAAACGGACCATTTTCCACATTTCTGAAGCATGACGTAATTGGGGGGTGTTATCTCTTTTGTCGAAAATCAGCCGTTTTTGCTCGAACATTAAATGCCTCCAAATGGTATTTAATTAACTTCCCGAGCCCCTGGAAGCATGAAAATCACTTTAAACATGCTAATTTTAGCTCTAACACTGATGATCCACCTACAAATGTGAACTGACGTTCAAAAATAAAACATTTGAAAACGGACCATTTTCCACATTTCTGAAGCATGACGTAATGGGGGGGGTGTTATCTCTTTTGTCGAAAATCAGCCGTTTTTGCTCGAACATTAAATGCCTCCAAATGGTATTTAATTAACTTCCCGAGCCCCTGGAAGCATGAAAATCACTTTAAACATGCTAATTTTAGCTCTAACACTGATGATCCACCTACAAATGTGAACTGACGTTCAAAAATAAAACATTTGAAAACGGACCATTTTCCACATTTCTGAAGCATGACGTAATGGGGGGGTGTTATCTCTTTTGTCGAAAATCAGCCGTTTTTGCTCAAACATTAAATGCCTCCAAATGGTATTTAATTAACTTCCCGGGGTGAAGAAACCCTTTTTGAGAACTCAGAGTGAGTAAATTGGCCATTTTCATGCACTTTTAACCATTCCATAAATCTTGTGTTTTGGGCCCCTGGAAGCATGAAAATCACTTTAAACATGCTAATTTTAGCTCTAACACTGATGATCCACCTACAAATGTGAACTGACGTTCAAAAATAAAACATTTGAAAACGGACCATTTTCCACATTTCTGAAGCATGACGTAATGGGGGGGTGTTATCTCTTTTGTCGAAAATCAGCCGTTTTTGCTCGAACATTAAATGCCTCCAAATTGTATTTATTTCACTTCCCGGGGTGAAGAAACCCCTTTTGAGAACTCAGAGTGAGTAAATTGGCCATTTTCATGCACTTTTAACCATTCCATTAATCTTGTGTTTTGGGCCCCTGGAAGCATGAAAATCACTTTAAACATGCTAATTTTAGCTCTAACACTGATGATCCACCTACAAATGTGAACTGACGTTCAAAAATAAAACATTTGAAAACGGACCATTTTCCACATTTCTGAAGCATGACGTAATGGGGGGGTGTTATCTCTTTTGTCGAAAATCAGCCGTTTTTGCTCGAACATTAAATGCCTCCAAATGGTATTTAATTAACTTCCCGAGCCCCTGGAAGCATGAAAATCACTTTAAACATGCTAATTTTAGCTCTAACACTGATGATCCACCTACAAATGTGAACTGACGTTCAAAAATAAAACATTTGAAAACGGACCATTTTCCACATTTCTGAAGCATGACGTAATGGGGGGGGTGTTATCTCTTTTGTCGAAAATCAGCCGTTTTTGCTCGAACATTAAATGCCTCCAAATGGTATTTAATTAACTTCCCGAGCCCCTGGAAGCATGAAAATCACTTTAAACATGCTAATTTTAGCTCTAACACTGATGATCCACCTACAAATGTGAACTGACGTTCAAAAATAAAACATTTGAAAACGGACCATTTTCCACATTTCTGAAGCATGACGTAATGGGGGGGGTGTTATCTCTTTTGTCGAAAATCAGCCGTTTTTGCTCGAACATTAAATGCCTCCAAATGGTATTTAATTAACTTCCCGGGGTGAAGAAACCCTTTTTGAGAACTCAGAGTGAGTAAATTGGCCATTTTCATGCACTTTTAACCATTCCATTAATCTTGTGTTTTGGGCGCCTGGAAGCATGAAAATCACTTTAAACATGCTAATTTTAGCTCTAACACTGATGATCCACCTACAAATGTGAACTGACGTTCAAAAATAAAACATTTGAAAACGGACCATTTTCCACATTTCTGAAGCATGACGTAATTGGGGGGTGTTATCTCTTTTGTCGAAAATCAGCCGTTTTTGCTCGAACATTAAATGCCTCCAAATGGTATTTAATTAACTTCCCGGGGTGAAGAGACCCTTTTTGAGAACTCAGAGTGAGTAAATTGGCCATTTTCATGCACTTTTAACCATTCCATAAATCTTGTGTTTTGGGCCCCTGGAAGCATGAAAATCACTTTAAACATGCTAATTTTAGCTCTAACACTGATGATCCACCTACAAATGTGAACTGAAGTTCAAAAATAAAACATTTGAAAACGGACCATTTTCCACATTTCTGAAGCATGACGTAATGGGGGGGTGTTATCTCTTTTGTCGAAAATCAGCCGTTTTTGCTCGAACATTAAATGCCTCCAAATGGTATTTAATTAACTTCCCGAGCCCCTGGAAGCATGAAAATCACTTTAAACATGCTAATTTTAGCTCTAACACTGATGATCCACCTACAAATGTGAACTGACGTTCAAAAATAAAACATTTGAAAACGGACCATTTTCCACATTTCTGAAGCATGACGTAATGGGGGGGTGTTATCTCTTTTGTCGAAAATCAGCCGTTTTTGCTCGAACATTAAATGCCTCCAAATGGTATTTATTTCACTTCCCGGGGTGAAGAAACCCCTTTTGAGAACTCAGAGTGAGTAAATTGGCCATTTTCATGCACTTTTAACCATTCCATTAATCTTGTGTTTTGGGCCCCTGGAAGCATGAAAATCACTTTAAACATGCTAATTTTAGCTCTAACACTGATGATCCACCTACAAATGTGAACTGACGTTCAAAAATAAAACATTTGAAAACGGACCATTTTCCACATTTCTGAAGCATGACGTAATGGGGGGGTGTTATCTCTTTTGTCGAAAATCAGCCGTTTTTGCTCGAACATTAAATGCCTCCAAATGGTATTTAATTAACTTCCCGAGCCCCTGGAAGCATGAAAATCACTTTAAACATGCTAATTTTAGCTCTAACACTGATGATCCACCTACAAATGTGAACTGACGTTCAAAAATAAAACATTTGAAAACGGACCATTTTCCACATTTCTGAAGCATGACGTAATGGGGGGGTGTTATCTCTTTTGTCGAAAATCAGCCGTTTTTGCTCGAACATTAAATGCCTCCAAATGGTATTTAATTAACTTCCCGGGGTGAAGAAACCCTTTTTGAGAACTCAGAGTGAGTAAATTGGCCATTTTCATGCACTTTTAACCATTCCATAAATCTTGTGTTTTGGGCCCCTGGAAGCATGAAAATCACTTTAAACATGCTAATTTTAGCTCTAACACTTATGATCCACCTACAAATGTGAACTGACGTTCAAAAATAAAACATTTGAAAACGGACCATTTTCCACATTTCTGAAGCATGACGTAATGGGGGGGTGTTATCTCTTTTGTCGAAAATCAGCCGTTTTTGCTCGAACATTAAATGCCTCCAAATGGTATTTATTTCACTTCCCTAGCCCCTGGAAGCATGAAAATCACTTTAAACATGCTAATTTTAGCTCTAACACTGATGATCCACCTACAAATGTGAACTGACGTTCAAAAATAAAACATTTGAAAACGGACCATTTTCCACATTTCTGAAGCATGACGTAATGGGGGGGTGTTATCTCTTTTGTCGAAAATCAGCCGTTTTTGCTCGAACATTAAATGCCTCCAAATGGTATTTATTTCACTTCCCGGGGTGAAGAAACCCTTTTTGAGAACTCAGAGTGAGTAAATTGGCCATTTTCATGCACTTTTACCCATTCCATAAATCTTGTGTTTTGGGCCCCTGGAAGCATGAAAATCACTTTAAACATGCTAATTTTAGCTCTAACACTGATGATCCACCTACAAATGTGAACTGACGTTCAAAAATAAAACATTTGAAAACGGACCATTTTCCACATTTCTGAAGCATGACGTAATGGGGGGGTGTTATCTCTTTTGTCGAAAATCAGCCGTTTTTGCTCAAACATTAAATGCCTCCAAATGGTATTTAATTAACTTCCCGAGCCCCTGGAAGCATGAAAATCACTTTAAACATGCTAATTTTAGCTCTAACACTGATGATCCACCTACAAATGTGAACTGACGTTCAAAAATAAAACATTTGAAAACGGACCATTTTCCACATTTCTGAAGCATGACGTAATTGGGGGGTGTTATCTCTTTTGTCGAAAATCAGCCGTTTTTGCTCGAACATTAAATGCCTCCAAATGGTATTTAATTAACTTCCCGGGGTGAAGAGACCCTTTTTGAGAACTCAGAGTGAGTAAATTGGCCATTTTCATGCACTTTTAACCATTCCATAAATCTTGTGTTTTGGGCCCCTGGAAGCATGAAAATCACTTTAAACATGCTAATTTTAGCTCTAACACTGATGATCCACCTACAAATGTGAACTGAAGTTCAAAAATAAAACATTTGAAAACGGACCATTTTCCACATTTCTGAAGCATGACGTAATGGGGGGGTGTTATCTCTTTTGTCGAAAATCAGCCGTTTTTGCTCGAACATTAAATGCCTCCAAATGGTATTTAATTAACTTCCCGAGCCCCTGGAAGCATGAAAATCACTTTAAACATGCTAATTTTAGCTCTAACACTGATGATCCACCTACAAATGTGAACTGACGTTCAAAAATAAAACATTTGAAAACGGACCATTTTCCACATTTCTGAAGCAGACGTAATGGGGGGGTGTTATCTATTTTGTCGAAAATCAGCCGTTTTTGCTCGAACATTAAATGCCTCCAAATGGTATTTATTTCACTTCCCGGGGTGAAGAAACCCCTTTTGAGAACTCAGAGTGAGTAAATTGGCCATTTTCATGCACTTTTAACCATTCCATTAATCTTGTGTTTTGGGCCCCTGGAAGCATGAAAATCACTTTAAACATGCTAATTTTAGCTCTAACACTGATGATCCACCTACAAATGTGAACTGACGTTCAAAAATAAAACATTTGAAAACGGACCATTTTCCACATTTCTGAAGCATGACGTAATGGGGGGGTGTTATCTCTTTTGTCGAAAATCAGCCGTTTTTGCTCGAACATTAAATGCCTCCAAATGGTATTTAATTAACTTCCCGAGCCCCTGGAAGCATGAAAATCACTTTAAACATGCTAATTTTAGCTCTAACACTGATGATCCACCTACAAATGTGAACTGACGTTCAAAAATAAAACATTTGAAAACGGACCATTTTCCACATTTCTGAAGCATGACGTAATGGGGGGGGTGTTATCTCTTTTGTCGAAAATCAGCCGTTTTTGCTCGAACATTAAATGCCTCCAAATGGTATTTAATTAACTTCCCGAGCCCCTGGAAGCATGAAAATCACTTTAAACATGCTAATTTTAGCTCTAACACTGATGATCCACCTACAAATGTGAACTGACGTTCAAAAATAAAACATTTGAAAACGGACCATTTTCCACATTTCTGAAGCATGACGTAATGGGGGGGGGTGTTATCTCTTTTGTCGAAAATCAGCCGTTTTTGCTCGAACATTAAATGCCTCCAAATGGTATTTAATTAACTTCCCGGGGTGAAGAAACCCTTTTTGAGAACTCAGAGTGAGTAAATTGGCCATTTTCATGCACTTTTAACCATTCCATTAATCTTGTGTTTTGGGCGCCTGGAAGCATGAAAATCACTTTAAACATGCTAATTTTAGCTCTAACACTGATGATCCACCTACAAATGTGAACTGACGTTCAAAAATACAACATTTGAAAACGGACCATTTTCCACATTTCTGAAGCATGACGTAATTGGGGGGTGTTATCTCTTTTGTCGAAAATCAGCCGTTTTTGCTCGAACATTAAATGCCTCCAAATGGTATTTAATTAACTTCCCGGGGTGAAGAGACCCTTTTTGAGAACTCAGAGTGAGTAAATTGGCCATTTTCATGCACTTTTAACCATTCCATAAATCTTGTGTTTTGGGCCCCTGGAAGCATGAAAATCACTTTAAACATGCTAATTTTAGCTCTAACACTGATGATCCACCTACAAATGTGAACTGAAGTTCAAAAATAAAACATTTGAAAACGGACCATTTTCCACATTTCTGAAGCATGACGTAATGGGGGGGTGTTATCTCTTTTGTCGAAAATCAGCCGTTTTTGCTCGAACATTAAATGCCTCCAAATGGTATTTAATTAACTTCCCGAGCCCCTGGAAGCATGAAAATCACTTTAAACATGCTAATTTTAGCTCTAACACTGATGATCCACCTACAAATGTGAACTGACGTTCAAAAATAAAACATTTGAAAACGGACCATTTTCCACATTTCTGAAGCATGACGTAATGGGGGGGTGTTATCTCTTTTGTCGAAAATCAGCCGTTTTTGCTCGAACATTAAATGCCTCCAAATGGTATTTATTTCACTTCCCGGGGTGAAGAAACCCCTTTTGAGAACTCAGAGTGAGTAAATTGGCCATTTTCATGCACTTTTAACCATTCCATTAATCTTGTGTTTTGGGCCCCTGGAAGCATGAAAATCACTTTAAACATGCTAATTTTAGCTCTAACACTGATGATCCACCTACAAATGTGAACTGACGTTCAAAAATAAAACATTTGAAAACGGACCATTTTCCACATTTCTGAAGCATGACGTAATGGGGGGGTGTTATCTCTTTTGTCGAAAATCAGCCGTTTTTGCTCGAACATTAAATGCCTCCAAATGGTATTTAATTAACTTCCCGAGCCCCTGGAAGCATGAAAATCACTTTAAACATGCTAATTTTAGCTCTAACACTGATGATCCACCTACAAATGTGAACTGACGTTCAAAAATAAAACATTTGAAAACGGACCATTTTCCACATTTCTGAAGCATGACGTAATGGGGGGGTGTTATCTCTTTTGTCGAAAATCAGCCGTTTTTGCTCGAACATTAAATGCCTCCAAATGGTATTTAATTAACTTCCCGGGGTGAAGAAACCCTTTTTGAGAACTCAGAGTGAGTAAATTGGCCATTTTCATGCACTTTTAACCATTCCATAAATCTTGTGTTTTGGGCCCCTGGAAGCATGAAAATCACTTTAAACATGCTAATTTTAGCTCTAACACTGATGATCCACCTACAAATGTGAACTGACGTTCAAAAATAAAACATTTGAAAACGGACCATTTTCCACATTTCTGAAGCATGACATAATGGGGGGGGTGTTATCTCTTTTGTCGAAAATCAGCCGTTTTTGCTCGAACATTAAATGCCTCCAAATGGTATTTAATTAACTTCCCGGGGTGAAGAAACCCTTTTTGAGAACTCAGAGTGAGTAAATTGGCCATTTTCATGCACTTTTTTTACCATTCCATTAATCTTGTGTTTTGGGCCCCTGGAAGCATGAAAATCACTTTAAACATGCTAATTTTAGCTCTAACACTGATGATCCACCAACAAATGTGAACTGATGTTCAAAAATAAAACATTTGAAAACGGACCATTTTCCACATTTCTGAAGCATGACGTAATGGGGGGGGTGTTATCTCTTTTGTCGAAAATCAGCCGTTTTTGCTCGAACATTAAATGCCTCCAAATGGTATTTAATTAACTTCCCGAGCCCCTGGAAGCATGAAAATCACTTTAAACATGCTAATTTTAGCTCTAACACTGATGATCCACCTACAAATGTGAACTGACGTTCAAAAATAAAACATTTGAAAACGGACCATTTTCCACATTTCTGAAGCATGACGTAATGGGGGGGTGTTATCTCTTTTGTCGAAAATCAGCCGTTTTTGCTCGAACAATAAATGCCTCCAAATGGTATTTAATTAACTTCCCGGGGTCAAGAAACCCTTTTTGAGAACTCAGAGTGAGTAAATTGGCCATTTTCATGCACTTTTAACCATTCCATTAATCTTGTGTTTTGGGCCCCTGGAAGCATGAAAATCACTTTAAACATGCTAATTTTAGCTCTAACACTGATGATCCACCTACAAATGTGAACTGACGTTCAAAAATAAAACATTTGAAAACGGACCATTTTCCACATTTCTGAAGCATGACGTAATTGGGGGGTGTTATCTCTTTTGTCGAAAATCAGCCGTTTTTGCTCGAACATTAAATGCCTCCAAATGGTATTTAATTAACTTCCCGGGGTGAAGAAACCCTTTTTGAGAACTCAGAGTGAGTAAATTGGCCATTTTCATGCACTTTTAACCATTCCATAAATCTTGTGTTTAGGGCCCCTGGAAGCATGAAAATCACTTTAAACATGCTAATTTTAGCTCTAACACTGATGATCCACCTACAAATGTGAACTGACGTTCAAAAATAAAACATTTGAAAACGGACCATTTTCCACATTTCTGAAGCATGACGTAATGGGGGGGGTGTTATCTCTTTTGTCGAAAATCAGCCGTTTTTGCTCGAACATTAAATGCCTCCAAATGGTATTTAATTAACTTCCCGGGGTGAAGAAACCCTTTTTGAGAACTCAGAGTGAGTAAATTGGCCATTTTCATGCACTTTTAACCATTCCATTAATCTTGTGTTTTGGGCCCCTGGAAGCATGAAAATCACTTTAAACATGCTAATTTTAGCTCTAACACTGATGATCCACCAACAAATGTGAACTGACGTTCAAAAATAAAACATTTGAAAACGGACCATTTTCCACATTTCTGAAGCATGACGTAATTGGGGGGTGTTATCTCTTTTGTCGAAAATCAGCCGTTTTTGCTCGAACATTAAATGCCTCCAAATGGTATTTAATTAACTTCCCGAGCCCCTGGAAGCATGAAAATCACTTTAAACATGCTAATTTTAGCTCTAACACTGATGATCCACCTACAAATGTGAACTGACGTTCAAAAATAAAACATTTGAAAACGGACCATTTTCCACATTTCTGAAGCATGACGTAATGGGGGGGGTGTTATCTCTTTTGTCGAAAATCAGCCGTTTTTGCTCGAACATTAAATGCCTCCAAATGGTATTTAATTAACTTCCCGAGCCCCTGGAAGCATGAAAATCACTTTAAACATGCTAATTTTAGCTCTAACACTGATGATCCACCTACAAATGTGAACTGACGTTCAAAAATAAAACATTTGAAAACGGACCATTTTCCACATTTCTGAAGCATGACGTAATGGGGGGGTGTTATCTCTTTTGTCGAAAATCAGCCGTTTTTGCTCAAACATTAAATGCCTCCAAATGGTATTTAATTAACTTCCCGGGGTGAAGAAACCCTTTTTGAGAACTCAGAGTGAGTAAATTGGCCATTTTCATGCACTTTTAACCATTCCATAAATCTTGTGTTTTGGGCCCCTGGAAGCATGAAAATCACTTTAAACATGCTAATTTTAGCTCTAACACTGATGATCCACCTACAAATGTGAACTGACGTTCAAAAATAAAACATTTGAAAACGGACCATTTTCCACATTTCTGAAGCATGACGTAATGGGGGGGTGTTATCTCTTTTGTCGAAAATCAGCCGTTTTTGCTCGAACATTAAATGCCTCCAAATTGTATTTATTTCACTTCCCGGGGTGAAGAAACCCCTTTTGAGAACTCAGAGTGAGTAAATTGGCCATTTTCATGCACTTTTAACCATTCCATTAATCTTGTGTTTTGGGCCCCTGGAAGCATGAAAATCACTTTAAACATGCTAATTTTAGCTCTAACACTGATGATCCACCTACAAATGTGAACTGACGTTCAAAAATAAAACATTTGAAAACGGACCATTTTCCACATTTCTGAAGCATGACGTAATGGGGGGGTGTTATCTCTTTTGTCGAAAATCAGCCGTTTTTGCTCGAACATTAAATGCCTCCAAATGGTATTTAATTAACTTCCCGAGCCCCTGGAAGCATGAAAATCACTTTAAACATGCTAATTTTAGCTCTAACACTGATGATCCACCTACAAATGTGAACTGACGTTCAAAAATAAAACATTTGAAAACGGACCATTTTCCACATTTCTGAAGCATGACGTAATGGGGGGGGTGTTATCTCTTTTGTCGAAAATCAGCCGTTTTTGCTCGAACATTAAATGCCTCCAAATGGTATTTAATTAACTTCCCGAGCCCCTGGAAGCATGAAAATCACTTTAAACATGCTAATTTTAGCTCTAACACTGATGATCCACCTACAAATGTGAACTGACGTTCAAAAATAAAACATTTGAAAACGGACCATTTTCCACATTTCTGAAGCATGACGTAATGGGGGGGGTGTTATCTCTTTTGTCGAAAATCAGCCGTTTTTGCTCGAACATTAAATGCCTCCAAATGGTATTTAATTAACTTCCCGGGGTGAAGAAACCCTTTTTGAGAACTCAGAGTGAGTAAATTGGCCATTTTCATGCACTTTTAACCATTCCATTAATCTTGTGTTTTGGGCGCCTGGAAGCATGAAAATCACTTTAAACATGCTAATTTTAGCTCTAACACTGATGATCCACCTACAAATGTGAACTGACGTTCAAAAATAAAACATTTGAAAACGGACCATTTTCCACATTTCTGAAGCATGACGTAATTGGGGGGTGTTATCTCTTTTGTCGAAAATCAGCCGTTTTTGCTCGAACATTAAATGCCTCCAAATGGTATTTAATTAACTTCCCGGGGTGAAGAGACCCTTTTTGAGAACTCAGAGTGAGTAAATTGGCCATTTTCATGCACTTTTAACCATTCCATAAATCTTGTGTTTTGGGCCCCTGGAAGCATGAAAATCACTTTAAACATGCTAATTTTAGCTCTAACACCGATGATCCACCTACAAATGTGAACTGAAGTTCAAAAATAAAACATTTGAAAACGGACCATTTTCCACATTTCTGAAGCATGACGTAATGGGGGGGTGTTATCTCTTTTGTCGAAAATCAGCCGTTTTTGCTCGAACATTAAATGCCTCCAAATGGTATTTAATTAACTTCCCGAGCCCCTGGAAGCATGAAAATCACTTTAAACATGCTAATTTTAGCTCTAACACTGATGATCCACCTACAAATGTGAACTGACGTTCAAAAATAAAACATTTGAAAACGGACCATTTTCCACATTTCTGAAGCATGACGTAATGGGGGGGTGTTATCTCTTTTGTCGAAAATCAGCCGTTTTTGCTCGAACATTAAATGCCTCCAAATGGTATTTATTTCACTTCCCGGGGTGAAGAAACCCCTTTTGAGAACTCAGAGTGAGTAAATTGGCCATTTTCATGCACTTTTAACCATTCCATTAATCTTGTGTTTTGGGCCCCTGGAAGCATGAAAATCACTTTAAACATGCTAATTTTAGCTCTAACACTGATGATCCACCTACAAATGTGAACTGACGTTCAAAAATAAAACATTTGAAAACGGACCATTTTCCACATTTCTGAAGCATGACGTAATGGGGGGGTGTTATCTCTTTTGTCGAAAATCAGCCGTTTTTGCTCGAACATTAAATGCCTCCAAATGGTATTTAATTAACTTCCCGAGCCCCTGGAAGCATGAAAATCACTTTAAACATGCTAATTTTAGCTCTAACACTGATGATCCACCTACAAATGTGAACTGACGTTCAAAAATAAAACATTTGAAAACGGACCATTTTCCACATTTCTGAAGCATGACGTAATGGGGGGGTGTTATCTCTTTTGTCGAAAATCAGCCGTTTTTGCTCGAACATTAAATGCCTCCAAATGGTATTTAATTAACTTCCCGGGGTGAAGAAACCCTTTTTGAGAACTCAGAGTGAGTAAATTGGCCATTTTCATGCACTTTTAACCATTCCATAAATCTTGTGTTTTGGGCCCCTGGAAGCATGAAAATCACTTTAAACATGCTAATTTTAGCTCTAACACTTATGATCCACCTACAAATGTGAACTGACGTTCAAAAATAAAACATTTGAAAACGGACCATTTTCCACATTTCTGAAGCATGACGTAATGGGGGGGTGTTATCTCTTTTGTCGAAAATCAGCCGTTTTTGCTCGAACATTAAATGCCTCCAAATGGTATTTATTTCACTTCCCTAGCCCCTGGAAGCATGAAAATCACTTTAAACATGCTAATTTTAGCTCTAACACTGATGATCCACCTACAAATGTGAACTGACGTTCAAAAATAAAACATTTGAAAACGGACCATTTTCCACATTTCTGAAGCATGACGTAATGGGGGGGTGTTATCTCTTTTGTCGAAAATCAGCCGTTTTTGCTCGAACATTAAATGCCTCCAAATGGTATTTATTTCACTTCCCGGGGTGAAGAAACCCTTTTTGAGAACTCAGAGTGAGTAAATTGGCCATTTTCATGCACTTTTACCCATTCCATAAATCTTGTGTTTTGGGCCCCTGGAAGCATGAAAATCACTTTAAACATGCTAATTTTAGCTCTAACACTGATGATCCACGTACAAATGTGAACTGACGTTCAAAAATAAAACATTTGAAAACGGACCATTTTCCACATTTCTGAAGCATGACGTAATGGGGGGGTGTTATCTCTTTTGTCGAAAATCAGCCGTTTTTGCTCAAACATTAAATGCCTCCAAATGGTATTTAATTAACTTCCCGAGCCCCTGGAAGCATGAAAATCACTTTAAACATGCTAATTTTAGCTCTAACACTGATGATCCACCTACAAATGTGAACTGACGTTCAAAAATAAAACATTTGAAAACGGACCATTTTCCACATTTCTGAAGCATGACGTAATTGGGGGGTGTTATCTCTTTTGTCGAAAATCAGCCGTTTTTGCTCGAACATTAAATGCCTCCAAATGGTATTTAATTAACTTCCCGGGGTGAAGAGACCCTTTTTGAGAACTCAGAGTGAGTAAATTGGCCATTTTCATGCACTTTTAACCATTCCATAAATCTTGTGTTTTGGGCCCCTGGAAGCATGAAAATCACTTTAAACATGCTAATTTTAGCTCTAACACTGATGATCCACCTACAAATGTGAACTGAAGTTCAAAAATAAAACATTTGAAAACGGACCATTTTCCACATTTCTGAAGCATGACGTAATGGGGGGGTGTTATCTCTTTTGTCGAAAATCAGCCGTTTTTGCTCGAACATTAAATGCCTCCAAATGGTATTTAATTAACTTCCCGAGCCCCTGGAAGCATGAAAATCACTTTAAACATGCTAATTTTAGCTCTAACACTGATGATCCACCTACAAATGTGAACTGACGTTCAAAAATAAAACATTTGAAAACGGACCATTTTCCACATTTCTGAAGCAGACGTAATGGGGGGGTGTTATCTATTTTGTCGAAAATCAGCCGTTTTTGCTCGAACATTAAATGCCTCCAAATGGTATTTATTTCACTTCCCGGGGTGAAGAAACCCCTTTTGAGAACTCAGAGTGAGTAAATTGGCCATTTTCATGCACTTTTAACCATTCCATTAATCTTGTGTTTTGGGCCCCTGGAAGCATGAAAATCACTTTAAACATGCTAATTTTAGCTCTAACACTGATGATCCACCTACAAATGTGAACTGACGTTCAAAAATAAAACATTTGAAAACGGACCATTTTCCACATTTCTGAAGCATGACGTAATGGGGGGGTGTTATCTCTTTTGTCGAAAATCAGCCGTTTTTGCTCGAACATTAAATGCCTCCAAATGGTATTTAATTAACTTCCCGAGCCCCTGGAAGCATGAAAATCACTTTAAACATGCTAATTTTAGCTCTAACACTGATGATCCACCTACAAATGTGAACTGACGTTCAAAAATAAAACATTTGAAAACGGACCATTTTCCACATTTCTGAAGCATGACGTAATGGGGGGGTGTTATCTCTTTTGTCGAAAATCAGCCGTTTTTGCTCGAACATTAAATGCCTCCAAATGGTATTTAATTAACTTCCCGGGGTGAAGAAACCCTTTTTGAGAACTCAGAGTGAGTAAATTGGCCATTTTCATGCACTTTTAACCATTCCATAAATCTTGTGTTTTGGGCCCCTGGAAGCATGAAAATCACTTTAAACATGCTAATTTTAGCTCTAACACTTATGATCCACCTACAAATGTGAACTGACGTTCAAAAATAAAACATTTGAAAACGGACCATTTTCCACATTTCTGAAGCATGACGTAATGGGGGGGTGTTATCTCTTTTGTCGAAAATCAGCCGTTTTTGCTCGAACATTAAATGCCTCCAAATGGTATTTATTTCACTTCCCTAGCCCCTGGAAGCATGAAAATCACTTTAAACATGCTAATTTTAGCTCTAACACTGATGATCCACCTACAAATGTGAACTGACGTTCAAAAATAAAACATTTGAAAACGGACCATTTTCCACATTTCTGAAGCATGACGTAATGGGGGGGTGTTATCTCTTTTGTCGAAAATCAGCCGTTTTTGCTCGAACATTAAATGCCTCCAAATGGTATTTATTTCACTTCCCGGGGTGAAGAAACCCTTTTTGAGAACTCAGAGTGAGTAAATTGGCCATTTTCATGCACTTTTACCCATTCCATAAATCTTGTGTTTTGGGCCCCTGGAAGCATGAAAATCACTTTAAACATGCTAATTTTAGCTCTAACACTGATGATCCACCTACAAATGTGAACTGACGTTCAAAAATAAAACATTTGAAAACGGACCATTTTCCACATTTCTGAAGCATGACGTAATGGGGGGGTGTTATCTCTTTTGTCGAAAATCAGCCGTTTTTGCTCAAACATTAAATGCCTCCAAATGGTATTTAATTAACTTCCCGAGCCCCTGGAAGCATGAAAATCACTTTAAACATGCTAATTTTAGCTCTAACACTGATGATCCACCTACAAATGTGAACTGACGTTCAAAAATAAAACATTTGAAAACGGACCATTTTCCACATTTCTGAAGCATGACGTAATGGGGGGGTGTTATCTCTTTTGTCGAAAATCAGCCGTTTTTGCTCGAACATTAAATGCCTCCAAATGGTATTTAATTAACTTCCCGGGGTGAAGAAACCCTTTTTGAGAACTCAGAGTGAGTAAATTGGCCATTTTCATGCACTTTTAACCATTCCATAAATCTTGTGTTTTGGGCCCCTGGAAGCATGAAAATCACTTTAAACATGCTAATTTTAGCTCTAACACTGATGATCCACCTACAAATGTGAACTGACGTTCAAAAATAAAACATTTGAAAACGGACCATTTTCCACATTTCTGAAGCATGACGTAATGGGGGGGTGTTATCTCTTTTGTCGAAAATCAGCCGTTTTTGCTCGAACATTAAATGCCTCCAAATGGTATTTAATTAACTTCCCGAGCCCCTGGAAGCATGAAAATCACTTTAAACATGCTAATTTTAGCTCTAACACTGATGATCCACCTACAAATGTGAACTGACGTTCAAAAATAAAACATTTGAAAACGGACCATTTTCCACATTTCTGAAGCATGACGTAATGGGGGGGTGTTATCTCTTTTGTCGAAAATCAGCCGTTTTTGCTCGAACATTAAATGCCTCCAAATGGTATTTAATTAACTTCCCGAGCCCCTGGAAGCATGAAAATCACTTTAAACATGCTAATTTTAGCTCTAACACTGATGATCCACCTAAAAATGTGAACTGACGTTCAAAAATAAAACATTTGAAAACGGACCATTTTCCACATTTCTGAAGCATGACGTAATGGGGTGGTGTTATCTCTTTTGTCGAAAATCAGCCGTTTTTGCTCGAACATTAAATGCCTCCAAATGGTATTTAATTAACTTCCCGAGCCCCTGGAAGCATGAAAATCACTTTAAACATGCTAATTTTAGCTCTAACACTGATGATCCACCTACAAATGTGAACTGACGTTCAAAAATAAAACATTTGAAAACGGACCATTTTCCACATTTCTGAAGCATGACGTAATGGGGGGGTGTTATCTCTTTTGTCGAAAATCAGCCGTTTTTGCTCGAACGTTAAATGCCTCCAAATGGTATTTAATTAACTTCCCGGGGTGAAGAAACCCTTTTTGAGAACTCAGAGTGAGTAAATTGGCCATTTTCATGCACTTTTAACCATTCCATAAATCTTGTGTTTTGGGCCCCTGGAAGCATGAAAATCACTTTAAACATGCTAATTTTAGCTCTAACACTGATGATCCACCTACAAATGTGAACTGACGTTCAAAAATAAAACATTTGAAAACGGACCATTTTCCACATTTCTGAAGCATGACGTAATGGGGGGGTGTTATCTCTTTTGTCGAAAATCAGCCGTTTTTGCTCGAACATTAAATGCCTCCAAATGGTATTTAATTAACTTCCCGGGGTGAAGAAACCCTTTTTGAGAACTCAGAGTGAGTAAATTGGCCATTTTCATGCACTTTTAACCATTCCATAAATCTTGTGTTTTGGGCCCCTGGAAGCATGAAAATCACTTTAAACATGCTAATTTTAGCTCTAACACTGATGATCCACCTACAAATGTGAACTGACGTACAAAAATAAAACATTTGAAAACGGACCATTTTCCACATTTCTGAAGCATGACGTAATGGGGGGGTGTTATCTCTTTTGTCGAAAATCAGCCGTTTTTGCTCGAACATTAAATGCCTCCAAATGGTATTTAATTAACTTCCCGAGCCCCTGGAAGCATGAAAATCACTTTAAACATGCTAATTTTAGCTCTAACACTGATGATCCACCTACAAATGTGAACTGACGTTCAAAAATAAAACATTTGAAAACGGACCATTTTCCACATTTCTGAAGCATGACGTAATGGGGGGGTGTTATCTCTTTTGTCAAAATCAGCCGTTTTTGCTCGAACATTAAATGCCTCCAAATGGTATTTAATTAACTTCCCGAGCCCCTGGAAGCATGAAAATCACTTTAAACATGCTAATTTTAGCTCTAACACTGATGATCCACCTACAAATGTGAACTGACGTTCAAAAATAAAACATTTGAAAACGGACCATTTTCCACATTTCTGAAGCATGACGTAATGGGGGGGTGTTATCTCTTTTGTCGAAAATCAGCCGTTTTTGCTCGAACATTAAATGCCTCCAAATGGTATTTAATTAACTTCCCGGGGTGAAGAAACCCTTTTTGAGAACTCAGAGTGAGTAAATTGGCCATTTTCATGCACTTTTAACCATTCCATAAATCTTGTGTTTTGGGCCCCTGGAAGCATGAAAATCACTTTAAACATGCTAATTTTAGCTCTAACACTGATGATCCACCTACAAATGTGAACTGACGTTCAAAAATAAAACATTTGAAACGGACCATTTTCCACATTTCTGAAGCATGACGTAATGGGGGGGTGTTATCTCTTTTGTCGAAAATCAGCCGTTTTTGCTCGAACATTAAATGCCTCCAAATGGTATTTAATTAACTTCCCGGGGTGAAGAAACCCTTTTTGAGAACTCAGAGTGAGTAAATTGGCCATTTTCATGCACTTTTAACCATTCCATAAATCTTGTGTTTTGGGCCCCTGGAAGCATGAAAATCACTTTAAACATGCTAATTTTAGCTCTAACACTGATGATCCACCTACAAATGTGAACTGACGTTCAAAAATAAAACATTTGAAAACGGACCATTTTCCACATTTCTGAAGCATGACGTAATGGGGGGGTGTTATCTCTTTTGTCGAAAATCAGCCGTTTTTGCTCGAACATTAAATGCCTCCAAATGGTATTTAATTAACTTCCCGAGCCCCTGGAAGCATGAAAATCACTTTAAACATGCTAATTTTAGCTCTAACACTGATGATCCACCTACAAATGTGAACTGACGTTCAAAAATAAAACATTTGAAAACGGACCATTTTCCACATTTCTGAAGCATGACGTAATGGGGGGGTGTTATCTCTTTTGTTGAAAATCAGCCGTTTTTGCTCGAACATTAAATGCCTCCAAATGGTATTTAATTAACTTCCCGAGCCCCTGGAAGCATGAAAATCACTTTAAACATGCTCATTTTAGCTCTAACACTGATGATCCACCTACAAATGTGAACTGACGTTCAAAAATAAAACATTTGAAAACGGACCATTTTCCACATTTCTGAAGCATGACGTAATGGGGGGGTGTTATCTCTTTTGTCGAAAATCAGCCGTTTTTGCTCGAACATTAAATGCCTCCAAATGGTATTTAATTAACTTCCCGAGCCCCTGGAAGCATGAAAATCACTTTAAACATGCTAATTTTAGCTCTAACACTGATGATCCACCTACAAATGTGAACTGACGTTCAAAAATAAAACATTTGAAAACGGACCATTTTCCACATTTCTGAAGCATGACGTAATGGGGGGGTGTTATCTCTTTTGTCGAAAATCAGCCGTTTTTGCTCGAACATTAAATGCCTCCAAATGGTATTTAATTAACTTCCCGGGGTGAAGAAACCCTTTTTGAGAACTCAGAGTGAGTAAATTGGCCATTTTCATGCACTTTTAACCATTCCATAAATCTTGTGTTTTGGGCCCCTGGAAGCATGAAAATCACTTTAAACATGCTAATTTTAGCTCTAACACTTATGATCCACCTACAAATGTGAACTGACGTTCAAAAATAAAACATTTGAAAACGGACCATTTTCCACATTTCTGAAGCATGACGTAATGGGGGGGTGTTATCTCTTTTGTCGAAAATCAGCCGTTTTTGCTCGAACATTAAATGCCTCCAAATGGTATTTATTTCACTTCCCTAGCCCCTGGAAGCATGAAAATCACTTTAAACATGCTAATTTTAGCTCTAACACTGATGATCCACCTACAAATGTGAACTGACGTTCAAAAATAAAACATTTGAAAACGGACCATTTTCCACATTTCTGAAGCATGACGTAATGGGGGGGTGTTATCTCTTTTGTCGAAAATCAGCCGTTTTTGCTCGAACATTAAATGCCTCCAAATGGTATTTATTTCACTTCCCGGGGTGAAGAAACCCTTTTTGAGAACTCAGAGTGAGTAAATTGGCCATTTTCATGCACTTTTACCCATTCCATAAATCTTGTGTTTTGGGCCCCTGGAAGCATGAAAATCACTTTAAACATGCTAATTTTAGCTCTAACACTGATGATCCACCTACAAATGTGAACTGACGTTCAAAAATAAAACATTTGAAAACGGACCATTTTCCACATTTCTGAAGCATGACGTAATGGGGGGGTGTTATCTCTTTTGTCGAAAATCAGCCGTTTTTGCTCAAACATTAAATGCCTCCAAATGGTATTTAATTAACTTCCCGAGCCCCTGGAAGCATGAAAATCACTTTAAACATGCTAATTTTAGCTCTAACACTGATGATCCACCTACAAATGTGAACTGACGTTCAAAAATAAAACATTTGAAAACGGACCATTTTCCACATTTCTGAAGCATGACGTAATGGGGGGGTGTTATCTCTTTTGTCGAAAATCAGCCGTTTTTGCTCGAACATTAAATGCCTCCAAATGGTATTTAATTAACTTCCCGGGGTGAAGAAACCCTTTTTGAGAACTCAGAGTGAGTAAATTGGCCATTTTCATGCACTTTTAACCATTCCATAAATCTTGTGTTTTGGGCCCCTGGAAGCATGAAAATCACTTTAAACATGCTAATTTTAGCTCTAACACTGATGATCCACCTACAAATGTGAACTGACGTTCAAAAATAAAACATTTGAAAACGGACCATTTTCCACATTTCTGAAGCATGACGTAATGGGGGGGTGTTATCTCTTTTGTCGAAAATCAGCCGTTTTTGCTCGAACATTAAATGCCTCCAAATGGTATTTAATTAACTTCCCGAGCCCCTGGAAGCATGAAAATCACTTTAAACATGCTAATTTTAGCTCTAACACTGATGATCCACCTACAAATGTGAACTGACGTTCAAAAATAAAACATTTGAAAACGGACCATTTTCCACATTTCTGAAGCATGACGTAATGGGGGGGTGTTATCTCTTTTGTCGAAAATCAGCCGTTTTTGCTCGAACATTAAATGCCTCCAAATGGTATTTAATTAACTTCCCGAGCCCCTGGAAGCATGAAAATCACTTTAAACATGCTAATTTTAGCTCTAACACTGATGATCCACCTAAAAATGTGAACTGACGTTCAAAAATAAAACATTTGAAAACGGACCATTTTCCACATTTCTGAAGCATGACGTAATGGGGTGGTGTTATCTCTTTTGTCGAAAATCAGCCGTTTTTGCTCGAACATTAAATGCCTCCAAATGGTATTTAATTAACTTCCCGAGCCCCTGGAAGCATGAAAATCACTTTAAACATGCTAATTTTAGCTCTAACACTGATGATCCACCTACAAATGTGAACTGACGTTCAAAAATAAAACATTTGAAAACGGACCATTTTCCACATTTCTGAAGCATGACGTAATGGGGGGGTGTTATCTCTTTTGTCGAAAATCAGCCGTTTTTGCTCGAACGTTAAATGCCTCCAAATGGTATTTAATTAACTTCCCGGGGTGAAGAAACCCTTTTTGAGAACTCAGAGTGAGTAAATTGGCCATTTTCATGCACTTTTAACCATTCCATAAATCTTGTGTTTTGGGCCCCTGGAAGCATGAAAATCACTTTAAACATGCTAATTTTAGCTCTAACACTGATGATCCACCTACAAATGTGAACTGACGTTCAAAAATAAAACATTTGAAAACGGACCATTTTCCACATTTCTGAAGCATGACGTAATGGGGGGGTGTTATCTCTTTTGTCGAAAATCAGCCGTTTTTGCTCGAACATTAAATGCCTCCAAATGGTATTTAATTAACTTCCCGGGGTGAAGAAACCCTTTTTGAGAACTCAGAGTGAGTAAATTGGCCATTTTCATGCACTTTTAACCATTCCATAAATCTTGTGTTTTGGGCCCCTGGAAGCATGAAAATCACTTTAAACATGCTAATTTTAGCTCTAACACTGATGATCCACCTACAAATGTGAACTGACGTACAAAAATAAAACATTTGAAAACGGACCATTTTCCACATTTCTGAAGCATGACGTAATGGGGGGGTGTTATCTCTTTTGTCGAAAATCAGCCGTTTTTGCTCGAACATTAAATGCCTCCAAATGGTATTTAATTAACTTCCCGAGCCCCTGGAAGCATGAAAATCACTTTAAACATGCTAATTTTAGCTCTAACACTGATGATCCACCTACAAATGTGAACTGACGTTCAAAAATAAAACATTTGAAAACGGACCATTTTCCACATTTCTGAAGCATGACGTAATGGGGGGGTGTTATCTCTTTTGTCAAAATCAGCCGTTTTTGCTCGAACATTAAATGCCTCCAAATGGTATTTAATTAACTTCCCGAGCCCCTGGAAGCATGAAAATCACTTTAAACATGCTAATTTTAGCTCTAACACTGATGATCCACCTACAAATGTGAACTGACGTTCAAAAATAAAACATTTGAAAACGGACCATTTTCCACATTTCTGAAGCATGACGTAATGGGGGGGTGTTATCTCTTTTGTCGAAAATCAGCCGTTTTTGCTCGAACATTAAATGCCTCCAAATGGTATTTAATTAACTTCCCGGGGTGAAGAAACCCTTTTTGAGAACTCAGAGTGAGTAAATTGGCCATTTTCATGCACTTTTAACCATTCCATAAATCTTGTGTTTTGGGCCCCTGGAAGCATGAAAATCACTTTAAACATGCTAATTTTAGCTCTAACACTGATGATCCACCTACAAATGTGAACTGACGTTCAAAAATAAAACATTTGAAACGGACCATTTTCCACATTTCTGAAGCATGACGTAATGGGGGGGTGTTATCTCTTTTGTCGAAAATCAGCCGTTTTTGCTCGAACATTAAATGCCTCCAAATGGTATTTAATTAACTTCCCGGGGTGAAGAAACCCTTTTTGAGAACTCAGAGTGAGTAAATTGGCCATTTTCATGCACTTTTAACCATTCCATAAATCTTGTGTTTTGGGCCCCTGGAAGCATGAAAATCACTTTAAACATGCTAATTTTAGCTCTAACACTGATGATCCACCTACAAATGTGAACTGACGTTCAAAAATAAAACATTTGAAAACGGACCATTTTCCACATTTCTGAAGCATGACGTAATGGGGGGGTGTTATCTCTTTTGTCGAAAATCAGCCGTTTTTGCTCGAACATTAAATGCCTCCAAATGGTATTTAATTAACTTCCCGAGCCCCTGGAAGCATGAAAATCACTTTAAACATGCTAATTTTAGCTCTAACACTGATGATCCACCTACAAATGTGAACTGACGTTCAAAAATAAAACATTTGAAAACGGACCATTTTCCACATTTCTGAAGCATGACGTAATGGGGGGGTGTTATCTCTTTTGTTGAAAATCAGCCGTTTTTGCTCGAACATTAAATGCCTCCAAATGGTATTTAATTAACTTCCCGAGCCCCTGGAAGCATGAAAATCACTTTAAACATGCTCATTTTAGCTCTAACACTGATGATCCACCTACAAATGTGAACTGACGTTCAAAAATAAAACATTTGAAAACGGACCATTTTCCACATTTCTGAAGCATGACGTAATGGGGGGGTGTTATCTCTTTTGTCGAAAATCAGCCGTTTTTGCTCGAACATTAAATGCCTCCAAATGGTATTTAATTAACTTCCCGGGGTGAAGAAACCCTTTTTGAGAACTCAGAGTGAGTAAATTGGCCATTTTCATGCACTTTTAACCATTCCATAAATCTTGTGTTTTGGGCCCCTGGAAGCATGAAAATCACTTTAAACATGCTAATTTTAGCTCTAACACTGATGATCCACCAACAAATGTGAACTGACGTTCAAAAATAAAACATTTGAAAACGGACCATTTTCCACATTTCTGAAGCATGACGTAATGGGGGGGTGTTATCTCTTTTGTCGAAAATCAGCCGTTTTTGCTCGAACATTAAATGCCTCCAAATGGTATTTAATTAACTTCCCGAGCCCCTGGAAGCATGAAAATCACTTTAAACATGCTAATTTTAGCTCTAACACTGATGATCCACCTACAAATGTGAACTGACGTTCAAAAATAAAACATTTGAAAACGGACCATTTTCCACATTTCTGAAGCAGGACGTAATGGGGGGGTGTTATCTCTTTTGTCGAAAATCAGCCGTTTTTGCTCGAACATTAAATGCCTCCAAATGGTATTTAATTAACTTCCCGAGCCCCTGGAAGCATGAAAATCACTTTAAACATGCTAATTTTAGCTCTAACACTGATGATCCACCTAAAAATGTGAACTGACGTTCAAAAATAAAACATTTGAAAACGGACCATTTTCCACATTTCTGAAGCATGACGTAATGGGGGGGTGTTATCTCTTTTGTCGAAAATCAGCCGTTTTTGCTCGAACATTAAATGCCTCCAAATGGTATTTAATTAACTTCCCGAGCCCCTGGAAGCATGAAAATCACTTTAAACATGCTAATTTTAGCTCTAACACTGATGATCCACCTACAAATGTGAACTGACGTTCAAAAATAAAACATTTGAAAACGGACCATTTTCCACATTTCTGAAGCATGACGTAATGGGGGGGTGTTATCTCTTTTGTCGAAAATCAGCCGTTTTTGCTCGAACATTAAATGCCTCCAAATGGTATTTAATTAACTTCCCGAGCCCCTGGAAGCATGAAAATCTCTTTAAACATGCTAATTTTAGCTCTAACACTGATGATCCACCTACAAATGTGAACTGACGTTCAAAAATAAAACATTTGAAAACGGACCATTTTCCACATTTCTGAAGCATGACATAATGGGGGGGTGTTATCTCTTTTGTCGAAAATCAGCCGTTTTTGCTCGAACATTAAATGCCTCCAAATGGTATTTAATTAACTTCCCGGGGTGAAGAAACCCTGTTTGAGAACTCAGAGTGAGTAAATTGGCCATTTTCATGCACTTTTAACCATTCCATAAATCTTGTGTTTTGGGCCCCTGGAAGCATGAAAATCACTTTAAACATGCTAATTTTAGCTCTAACACTGATGATCCACCTACAAATGTGAACTGACGTTCAAAAATAAAACATTTGAAAACGGACCATTTTCCACATTTCTGAAGCATGACGTAATGGGGGGGTGTTATCTCTTTTGTCGAAAATCAGCCGTTTTTGCTCGAACATTAAATGCCTCCAAATGGTATTTAATTAACTTCCCGGGGTGAAGAAACCCTTTTTGAGAACTCAGAGTGAGTAAATTGGCCATTTTCATGCACTTTTAACCATTCCATAAATCTTGTGTTTTGGGCCCCTGGAAGCATGAAAATCACTTTAAACATGCTAATTTTAGCTCTAACACTGATGATCCACCTACAAATGTGAACTGACGTTCAAAAATAAAACATTTGAAAACGGACCATTTTCCACATTTCTGAAGCATGGCGTAATGGGGGGGTGTTATCTCTTTTGTCGAAAATCAGCCGTTTTTGCTCGAACATTAAATGCCTCCAAATGGTATTTAATTAACTTCCCGAGCCCCTGGAAGCATGAAAATCACTTTAAACATGCTAATTTTAGCTCTAACACTGATGATCCACCTACAAATGTGAACTGACGTTCAAAAATAAAACATTTGAAAACGGACCATTTTCCACATTTCTGAAGCATGACGTAATGGGGGGGTGTTATCTCTTTTGTCGAAAATCAGCAGTTTTTGCTCGAACATTAAATGCCTCCAAATGGTATTTAATTAACTTCCCGAGCCCCTGGAAGCATGAAAATCACTTTAAACATGCTAATTTTAGCTCTAACACTGATGATCCACCTAAAAATGTGAACTGACGTTCAAAAATAAAACATTTGAAAACGGACCATTTTCCACATTTCTGAAGCATGACGTAATGGGGGGGTGTTATCTCTTTTGTCGAAAATCAGCCGTTTTTGCTCGAACATTAAATGCCTCCAAATGGTATTTAATTAACTTCCCGAGCCCCTGGAAGCATGAAAATCACTTTAAACATGCTCATTTTAGCTCTAACACTGATGATCCACCTACAAATGTGAACTGACGTTCAAAAATAAAACATTTGAAAACGGACCATTTTCCACATTTCTGAAGCATGACGTAATGGGGGGTGTTATCTCTTTTGTCGAAAATCAGCCGTTTTTGCTCGAACATTAAATGCCTCCAAATGGTATTTAATTAACTTCCCGAGCCCCTGGAAGCATGAAAATCACTTTAAACATGCTAATTTTAGCTCTAACACTGATGATCCACCTACAAATGTGAACTGACGTTCAAAAATAAAACATTTGAAAACGGACCATTTTCCACATTTCTGAAGCATGACGTAATGGGGGGGTGTTATCTCTTTTGTCGAAAATCAGCCGTTTTTGCTCGAACATTAAATGCCTCCAAATGGTATTTAATTAACTTCCCGGGGTGAAGAAACCCTTTTTGAGAACTCAGAGTGAGTAAATTGGCCATTTTCATGCACTTTTAACCATTCCATAAATCTTGTGTTTTGGGCCCCTGGAAGCATGAAAATCACTTTAAACATGCTAATTTTAGCTCTAACACTGATGATCCACCTACAAATGTGAACTGACGTTCAAAAACTAAAACATTTGAAAACGGACCATTTTCCACATTTCTGAAGCATGACGTAATGGGGGGGTGTTATCTCTTTTGTCGAAAATCAGCCGTTTTTGCTCGAACATTAAATGCCTCCAAATGGTATTTAATTAACTTCCCGGGGTGAAGAAACCCTTTTTGAGAACTCAGAGTGAGTAAATTGGCCATTTTCATGCACTTTTAACCATTCCATAAATCTTGTGTTTTGGGCCCCTGGAAGCATGAAAATCACTTTAAACATGCTAATTTTAGCTCTAACACTGATGATCCACCTACAAATGTGAACTGACGTACAAAAATAAAACATTTGAAAACGGACCATTTTCCACATTTCTGAAGCATGACGTAATGGGGGGGTGTTATCTCTTTTGTCGAAAATCAGCCGTTTTTGCTCGAACATTAAATGCCTCCAAATGGTATTTAATTAACTTCCCGAGCCCCTGGAAGCATGAAAATCACTTTAAACATGCTAATTTTAGCTCTAACACTGATGATCCACCTACAAATGTGAACTGACGTTCAAAAATAAAACATTTGAAAACGGACCATTTTCCACATTTCTGAAGCATGACGTAATGGGGGGGTGTTATCTCTTTTGTAGAAAATCAGCCGTTTTTGCTCGAACATTAAATGCCTCCAAATGGTATTTAATTAACTTCCCGGGGTGAAGAAACCCTTTTTGAGAACTCAGAGTGAGTAAATTGGCCATTTTCATGCACTTTTAACCATTCCATAAATCTTGTGTTTTGGGCCCCTGGAAGCATGAAAATCACTTTAAACATGCTAATTTTAGCTCTAACACTGATGATCCACCTACAAATGTGAACTGACGTTCAAAAATAAAACATTTGAAAACGGACCATTTTCCACATTTCTGAAGCATGACGTAATGGGGGGGTGTTATCTCTTTTGTCGAAAATCAGCCGTTTTTGCTCGAACATTAAATGCCTCCAAATGGTATTTAATTAACTTCCCGAGCCCCTGGAAGCATGAAAATCACTTTAAACATGCTAATTTTAGCTCTAACACTGATGATCCACCTACAAATGTGAACTGACGTTCAAAAATAAAACATTTGAAAACGGACCATTTTCCACATTTCTGAAGCATGACGTAATGGGGGGGTGTTATCTCTTTTGTCGAAAATCAGCCGTTTTTGCTCGAACATTAAATGCCTCCAAATGGTATTTAATTAACTTCCCGAGCCCCTGGAAGCATGAAAATCACTTTAAACATGCTCATTTTAGCTCTAACACTGATGATCCACCTACAAATGTGAACTGACGTTCAAAAATAAAACATTTGAAAACGGACCATTTTCCACATTTCTGAAGCATGACGTAATGGGGGGGTGTTATCTCTTTTGTCGAAAATCAGCCGTTTTTGCTCGAACATTAAATGCCTCCAAATGGTATTTAATTAACTTCCCGGGGTGAAGAAACCCTTTTTGAGAACTCAGAGTGAGTAAATTGGCCATTTTCATGCACTTTTAACCATTCCATAAATCTTGTGTTTTGGGCCCCTGGAAGCATGAAAATCACTTTAAACATGCTAATTTTAGCTCTAACACTGATGATCCACCAACAAATGTGAACTGACGTTCAAAAATAAAACATTTGAAAACTGACCATTTTCCACATTTCTGAAGCATGACGTAATTGGGGGGTGTTATCTCTTTTGTCGAAAATCAGCCGTTTTTGCTCGAACATTAAATGCCTCCAAATGGTATTTATTTCACTTCCCGGGGTGAAGAAACCCTTTTTGAGAACTCAGAGTGAGTAAATTGGCCATTTTCATGCACTTTTAACCATTCCATTAATCTTGTGTTTTGGGCCCCTGGAAGCATGAAAATCACTTTAAACATGCTAATTTTAGCTCTAACACTGATGATCCACCTACAAATGTGAACTGACGTTCAAAAATAAAACATTTGAAAACGGACCATTTTCCACATTTCTGAAGCATGACGTAATGGGGGGGTGTTATCTCTTTTGTCGAAAATCAGCCGTTTTTGCTCGAACATTAAATGCCTCCAAATGGTATTTAATTAACTTCCCGAGCCCCTGGAAGCATAAAAATCACTTTAAACATGCTAATTTTAGCTCTAACACTGATGATCCACCTACAAATGTGAACTGACGTTCAAAATAAAACATTTGAAAACGGACCATTTTCCACATTTCTGAAGCATGACGTAATGGGGGGGGTGTTATCTCTTTTGTCGAAAATCAGCCGTTTTTGCTCGAACATTAAATGCCTCCAAATGGTATTTAATTAACTTCCCGGGGTGAAGAAACCCTTTTTGAGAACTCAGAGTGAGTAAATTGGCCATTTTCATGCACTTTTAACCATTCCATAAATCTTGTGTTTTGGGCCCCTGGAAGCATGAAAATCACTTTAAACATGCTAATTTTAGCTCTAACACTGATGATCCACCTACAAATGTGAACTGACGTTCAAAAATAAAACATTTGAAAACGGACCATTTTCCACATTTCTGAAGCATGACGTAATGGGGGGGGTGTTATCTCTTTTGTCGAAAATCTGCCGTTTTTGCTCGAACATTAAATGCCTCCAAATGGTATTTAATTAACTTCCCGAGCCCCTGGAAGCATGAAAAATCACTTTAAACATGCTAATTTTAGCTCTAACACTGATGATCCACCTACAAATGTGAACTGACGTTCAAAAATAAAACATTTGAAAACGGACCATTTTCCACATTTCTGAAGCATGACGTAATGGGGGGGTGTTATCTCTTTTGTCGAAAATCAGCCGTTTTTGCTCGAACATTAAATGCCTCCAAATGGTATTTAATTAACTTCCCGGGGTGAAGAAACCCTTTTGAGAACTCAGAGTGAGTAAATTGGCCATTTTCATGCACTTTTAACCATTCCATTAATCTTGTGTTTTGGGCCCCTGGAAGCATGAAAATCACTTTAAACATGCTAATTTTAGCTCTAACACTGATGATCCACCTACAAATGTGAACTGACGTTCAAAAATAAAACATTTGAAAACGGACCATTTTCCACATTTCTGAAGCATGACGTAATGGGGGTTGTTATCTCTTTTGTCGAAAATCAGCCGTTTTTGCTCGAACATTAAATGCCTCCAAATGGTATTTAATTAACTTCCCGAGCCCCTGGAAGCATGAAAATCACTTTAAACATGCTAATTTTAGCTCTAACACTGATGATCCACCTACAAATGTGAACTGACGTTCAAAAATAAAACATTTGAAAACGGACCATTTTCCACATTTCTGAAGCATGACGTAATGGGGGGGTGTTATCTCTTTTGTCGAAAATCAGCCGTTTTTGCTCGAACATTAAATGCCTCCAAATGGTATTTAATTAACTTCCCGAGCCCCTGGAAGCATGAAAATCACTTTAAACATGCTCATTTTAGCTCTAACACTGATGATCCACCTACAAATGTGAACTGACGTTCAAAAATAAAACATTTGAAAACGGACCATTTTCCACATTTCTGAAGCATGACGTAATGGGGGGGTGTTATCTCTTTTGTCGAAAATCAGCCGTTTTTGCTCGAACATTAAATGCCTCCAAATGGTATTTAATTAACTTCCCGGGGTGAAGAAACCCTTTTTGAGAACTCAGAGTGAGTAAATTGGCCATTTTCATGCACTTTTAACCATTCCATTAATCTTGTGTTTTGGGCCCCTGGAAGCATGAAAATCACTTTAAACATGCTAATTTTAGCTCTAACACTGATGATCCACCTACAAATGTGAACTGACGTTCAAAAATAAAACATTTGAAAACGGACCATTTTCCACATTTCTGAAGCATGACGTAATTGGGGGGGTGTTATCTCTTTTGTCGAAAATCAGCCGTTTTTGCTCGAACATTAAATGCCTCCAAATGGTATTTAATTAACTTCCCGGGAAGAAACCCTTTTTGAGAACTCAGAGTGAGTAAATTGGCCATTTTCATGCACTTTTAACCATTCCATAAATCTTGTGTTTTGGGCCCCTGGAAGCATGAAAATCACTTTAAACATGCTAATTTTAGCTCTAACACTGATGATCCACCTACAAATGTGAACTGACGTTCAAAAATAAAACATTTGAAAACGGACCATTTTCCACATTTCTGAAGCATGACGTAATGGGGGGGTGTTATCTCTTTTGTCGAAAATCAGCCGTTTTTTGCTCGAACATTAAATGCCTCCAAATGGTATTTATTTCACTTCCCGAGCCCCTGGAAGCATGAAAATCACTTTAAACATGCTAATTTTAGCTCTAACACTGATGATCCACCTACAAATGTGAACTGACGTTCAAAAATAAAACATTTGAAAACGGACCATTTTCCACATTTCTGAAGCATGACGTAATGGGGGGGTGTTATCTCTTTTGTCGAAAATCAGCCGTTTTTGCTCGAACATTAAATGCCTCCAAATGGTATTTAATTAACTTCCCGAGCCCCTGGAAGCATGAAAATCACTTTAAACATGCTAATTTTAGCTCTAACACTGATGATCCACCTACAAATGTGAACTGACGTTCAAAAATAAAACATTTTGAAAACGGACCATTTTCCACATTTCTGAAGCATGACGTAATGGGGGGGTGTTATCTCTTTTGTCGAAAATCAGCCGTTTTTGCTCGAACATTAAATGCCTCCAAATGGTATTTAATTAACTTCCCGGGGTGAAGAAACCCTTTTTGAGAACTCAGAGTGAGTAAATTGGCCATTTTCATGCACTTTTACCCATTCCATAAATCTTGTGTTTTGGGCCCCTGGAAGCATGAAAATCACTTTAAACATGCTAATTTTAGCTCTAACACTGATGATCCACCTACAAATGTGAACTGACGTTCAAAAATAAAACATTTGAAAACGGACCATTTTCCACATTTCTGAAGCATGACGTAATGGGGGGGTGTTATCTCTTTTGTCGAAAATCAGCCGTTTTTGCTCGAACATTAAATGCCTCCAAATGGTATTTAATTAACTTCCCGAGCCCCTGGAAGCATGAAAATCACTTTAAACATGCTAATTTTAGCTCTAACACTGATGATCCACCTACAAATGTGAACTGACGTTCAAAAATAAAACATTTGAAAACGGACCATTTTCCACATTTCTGAAGCATGACGTAATGGGGGGGTGTTATCTCTTTTGTAGAAAATCAGCCGTTTTTGCTCGAACATTAAATGCCTCCAAATGGTATTTAATTAACTTCCCGGGGTGAAGAAACCCTTTTTGAGAACTCAGAGTGAGTAAATTGGCCATTTTCATGCACTTTTAACCATTCCATAAATCTTGTGTTTTGGGCCCCTGGAAGCATGAAAATCACTTTAAACATGCTAATTTTAGCTCTAACACTGAT